>NC_142743.1:10445406-10685406 GCF_051943395.1 Hippocampus bargibanti | reverse complement strand
CAGACGCTGTGAGACAGTTAGCACCCTACGGCGTCAATCTATAAAACGCTTTGAGCAACTTTTTATTTCTTAACTTATTAAAAACAAAAAAAGGATGAAAATGAAGTCCTTTGGTTCTCAACTGTAATTATTATTATTGTTATTATTATTATTGTTGTTGCTGTTTCAAGTCAAATGAACTGTTGGTGGAACACACTGTAACTGTCTGGAATGTTATTTTTCATAGAAAATAAAAAAATCCCATCAGATGTTATGTTGGTGTGTGCACATGTTTATGAGAGAGCGATTGACATGTTCTGTGGGAAATAATAATACATACATCCGAAAATGGTGTCAAAATGAACAACTGGCTAAATTAAACTAAATCACAATAGTTTACTTTTGTTAACTCATTCACTGCCAGACGTGCAAAATTGTTTATTTTTTCGGAATACATAAACATTCAATACAGCGTTAGAAACCTTAGCCTCTCTTCTTTTAGCAAAAAAAGAGTTAGGTGATAAATTATTTACATCTGGAGTTATATGGGCTTGAAATAAGGGTGGCTGTCCAAGATACAATGCAATATACAGTGATACCTTGACTTACGAACTTAATTGGTTCCCAGACAGTGTAAGGCGAAAAGTGTGTATCCCAAAAATTAATTTCCCATAGCAAACCATTAAAATGAGAATAATCCATTCCCAGGTACCCATAAAATATAATTTTCTACTTTTGGTGGAAGTAGAAAAAACTTTTTCTAAAATTTTCTACTTTTTCTACTTCTCATAATTTTCTAAGCCTTGAAACTACACCAAATATACCTTATTTTATGTATAATAAATGTGTTATTATATTATAATTAAAGAAATAAACTTTACAGTGTAATAATGCCATTTTATTTACCTTTGTTATGGTCGTTGATGGCTTGATGGAATGGAGTGGCCGGTTTCATCAGCATTAAACACTTGAGGAACGTAACCTTCTTTCACCATCTTGAGGAACGATCCATTTTAGGTGCCGTCTCTGTGATAATTTTATCTAGTTCCTCATCAAGTGTGTTCTGTTTAGCTGGGTTGATAGCTTTTTGCATCAAGTGTACAGATGGCTTGTGTGGGTTGGTGGGATATTTTAACCTTGCAGTCTACACTCTCTCACCGTCGTCTGCTTATCTCTTTAATGTTCAAACCACCCCCCTCACTGCTGCGTTCTTGACCAATTACGTTGCTTTAACCGAAGACTGGGGGCGGGGAATAGAGGACAAAAACAGTCTGCTGCCATTTTATTGTTACAATGGGCACAATTTATTTAATTTGTTACAATTTTTTCGTACACGATATGAAAAAAGTTCGTATGCCAAGGTAAAATTTTCATAAATTTAACGTTCGTAAACCGAAAAGTTTGTAAGACAAGGTGTTCGAAAATCGAGGTATCACTGTATACATACTGGTTTATAGAGCGCTTTAACTGCTGACACTGCAACAAAGCGCTAACATAGAAAAAAGGGAAATGGTCCCCCTTGTTGAAAAGAAAAAAACAGAGGCCATTGCCAGAGGCCATGGCCAGCGCTTTCTCGGCACTCAAGCATAAAAAAACAAAACACAAACAAATTCGGGAATGGCAGTGAATGAGGGGAGGGTAATGTTTTGTGATGCAATAAAAGGGAGCAGGCTATTTTCCGCTTTATAAGGTGCATCGGCGTATAAGGGGCACCTCCAATGAATGATATATTTTCAAAAATTTTCCATATATAAGGTGCACTGAACTATAAGGCGCATCTTCAAAGAATGAAAACAAGTTTTCAGAATATCTAAATATAGAAAAGTTTTGCAAATATAAGTAGAGGCTGGGGTTACGCAACACTTTTTCTACAGGGGGAAATGGCTGCTGACGGCGTGGGCCAATATGACTTCACATATCAGGCGCACCTTTGTATAAGGTGAAGGGTCATATTTTGAAGTTAATGAAGGCTTTTGGGTGCGCCTTATACATCAGAAAATACGGTAAAATGAAAAAAAAAAAATGGTATGAACAGAAATACTCAAGTTGGCGTGCAACATCAACGTGAAAAAAAAACTTGACCCCAGCAACAAAAGTCTTTGGACATCATTACTTTTGATTTGTGCTCTTTACACCAGGCTGCGGGGCAAATCGGCACACTGTGAGGCAGTGCGGGGGCGGGTGGTGGGGAGGAGCAGGGCGGGGAATTTCAGTAACCCTGTCCTGTTGCCGTGACGACAGGTCAGCGGATATGTCAACACAGGAATATCATATGCCGAAAGAGAGATGGGAGGCGGCGCGGGGAGTATTTGTGTGTGTGTGTGTGTGTGTGTGCGTGCGTAAGGTATGTGATGAAGCATCTAATATGGGATATACGGCTCAAAAAATACACTACGCTCCCTCGAAGCAATTTGAGCAAAGGTCACTCAGATTGCAAGGTCAGCAGAATCGCTCGCAGGAAAATGGCTACTCAGCACGTACTTTCCCAGATGTACACACGCACACCATCACACAATCAAGGGTCAAGACGATGATACGTTCACTCAACCCCAATTGTGGCGGATAAGTGGTAAATCAACTTTGTAACAACAACTTTGTGTTATGACATTGTTATCACACAATTATTACTATGTATATTACACATTGTAAGGGGGAAACACAAGTGAGATCAAGAAATAACATTCTAGATGGTGAACGGGAATTTATTCCATGCCAAATGCAAGTCAGCTATGTGAACCATTATGTTTACAAAGCATCATCATCATCCAAAACGCCAAAACAAAGCAACCAAACATGCGTTTATTTCTTCTATTTCCATTTCAATTTCTTCATCCTTAACTCATTCAGTGCCAGACATACAAAAAAAAGGTTCACTCCGGTGCCAAGGTTTTTGTCATTGTCACTGGAATTCCTGGACCCACAGAATATTGGGTTTTAGGACGACATAAATATTCATTGCAGCGTAACAAACGTTAGACTCTTTTCTATCATCAGGCAAAAGGACTCAATTCCCACACCCAAGCATGAAAAAACTAAACTGGAACAAATATTTTCAATTCCCGAATAAATTTGTGAATGCCAGTGAACGATGTATGTGAACATGTATTTGTTACATATTTAGATGCATTACTGTGCTTCAGAAAACATTGATGTCAGACTTTTTAAGGGACTTGGAACGAATTAGGTCATTGCCATGGAAAACGCGTCTCAACTTACAACTTTTTCTAGAGAAGAAATTTCTTCCACAGCCAATTAATTTCGGCAGTAGAGGTATCACGGTATACAGTAACCGCCGCAAAATCACGTTCTTCCCGCTACATGGAAAAAAGAAATGCTTCCCCTTGTGAAAAAGAAAAAAAAAACATTGCCAGAGGCCATGGCCAGCGCTTTAATCGGCACCCATGCATAAAACACAAACCCGAACAGTCGGGAATGGCGCTCTACGTGGTATTTTTCAATTCCCAAATCGATTCGTGAATGGCAGTGAATGAGTTAAGTTCCCTTTTCAGTTGCCCTTCACATCCCCTTTTTGTGCTCAAGGTCATCACCTCGCCACATGCTGCTACAGCCAAACGTCATCCAGGTGTGAGCTTGTGTGGTGTGATGAACAGCCGAGGGTGAGCCAAAGTTCACGCAGGCCACACAGGCCAGACAACCTTTAGCTACTACTGTGTGTGTGTGTGTGTGTGTGTGTGTGTGTGTGTGTGTGTGTGTGTGTGTGTGTGTGTGTGTGTGTGTGTGTGTGTGTGTGTGTGTGTGTGTGTGTGTGTGTGTGTGTGGCCGGCTGGCACTGACAAGAGTGTGCGACTGTCAATGTGTTGTGAAACAAATGGGAAGGTGTGTCTGCTGGCACGGTCGCTGCTTCATGTCACCGGCGAGCACCCAGTTTACAACCGCAACCGAGGCGTTCGTTTGTAAACGGCGCAGTCGGTGCCACCCACATGTGACACACAGATGACAAGATACACACCAACACACACTCCAAGGATATATTGTCTTTGCAGCAAAAAAAAAAACTCAAAAGTATGATTCCAAGAACATAACTTCCATGAACTTGCATGAACTTTCAGCTCAGTGACCTCTCGCACAATGACAGGGGGGTTATTTTACTAAAAATTATCGCTAAAAATGAAGTCATGCTCACGTAAATGATAAATGAGCAAAATTGTAGTCAAATTCCAACTTCTGGAGACAAAAATGACTCTCTAAAAACAGAACTGCAAATGGAAATTAACTCATTCACTGCCAGACGATGTGCAAAAGTGTCCACTCCAGTGCCAGGGTTTTTGTCATTGTCACTCAAATTGCAGGAACCACAGAATATTACGTTTTAGGACTATATAAACATTCAATGCAGCGTAAGAAACCTTAGACTCTATCCTTTCATCAGAAAGAACACGTTAATTCCTAAATGATATAGCTCTGGAGTTATACGAGTTTGAAATGAGGGCGGCTGTCCAAAATACATTTTAGAGTAAAGTCTCGTTATATCGATATTCTCGGATGTCGGAAAAAATATCGCTATAACCGGACTATCGATATATCCGATCCTGCGGCATGTAAATTTTCTCCTTGCGTTCATAGAAATAGTATCGTAATAAGCAGTACTATCGATATAACGAGACTTTACTGTAGTTTATATCGGGCTTTAACAACAGCTAAAGCTGGAACAAAGCGCTAACATGGAAAAAATGGAAATTCTGCCCCCTTGTGGAAAGGAATAAAACATTGTCAGAGCTCTGCCCAAGTGCTTTATTGGCACCCAACCAAGAAAAAAAAAAACGGCGAAAATCGGGAATGGCGCTGATCATCACATTTTCAATTCCCGAAAAAAAATTTGTGAATGGCAGTCAATGAGTTAATCGACTTCTTGTAAAAGTCTGACAGGAGGCGTGGCCTGTAAGACAGTGCTTTGCTTCTAGACGAGAAAATAGTTTTGCATCTATGCCTAAAGTACATTTGAAAAATAAAAATGATTGATTTTTGTCGCTTCACGTCTCAAAAAAAAATATATTTTTGCCGTTGGCCACATTGTAGTTTACGGTTTCCTCTGCGGGGGCATTTTGAATTTAGGGAAGCCATATGAATGCTGCATCCCCTCCATATATTACATATCTCCTTTTCTTTCTTCTTTTCCAATCGGCTTTTCCCTTCAGGTGTTGTTGGGGCAATTCGCTATACGAACATCTTTAAACGTCTTTTTTGCATCATTTTGATTTTCTTGGACTTCCTGACACTGTCATATTTTGCCCGCCTTTACATGACGTCACATCCTATACGCCAGAGGTCCCGGTACCGGTCCGTGTGTCATTTGGTACCGGGCCGCGCAGAAAGAATAAATAATTGACATAAAATGAAAAATTATCAGATTACATCCATCTATGACTTACTCTTGATGCATGTCAAAACGCTAGTCTAGGTCATGTGATACATACCGCTAAAATTAGCCCACCGTAAGCTAGCAAAATGAGTAAAAAACATTTTGTAGTATTTATCCGCCGGTCCGTGAAAATATTGTCTGACATTAAACCGGTCCGTAGCGCAAAAAAGGTTGGCGACCACTGCAATACGCCACATCCTACACGTCACATCCTGTCCGTCTTTTATAAAAGCTCTCCCAACATCTCTCTCTCTCTCTCTCTCTCTCTCTCTCTCTCTCTCTCTCTCTCTCTCTCTCTCTCTCTCTCTCTCTCTCTCTCTCTCTCTCTCTCTCTCTCTCTCTCTCTCTCTCTCTCTCTCTCTCTCTCTCTCTCTCTCTCTCTCTCTCTCTCTCTCTCTCTCTCTCTCTAAAACCCTGAAGAGCCATGAACCAGAGGGAACGATGATTTTTAACCCATCAGGTGTCACCACAGAGAATCAGTGTCCTCCATCTAACCCGGTTTTGTGCATCCTCATCTCTGACACCAGCTACCTTCATGTCCTCTTTGACGACATCCATAAACCTCTTCTTCAGTCTTCCTCTCGGTCTCCTGCCTGGCAGTTCAAGGCTCAGCATCCTTCTTCCGATATAGTCACTCTCTCTCCTCTGGACATGTCCAAATCATCTCAGTCTGGCCTCTCTGACTTTCTCACCAAAGCCTCTAATATGAGTTGTCCCTCTAATGTACTCATTCCTGATCCTATCCAACCTGGTCTCTCCCAAAGAAAACCTCAACATCTTCAGCTCTGCTACCCCAGCTCTGCTTCCTGTCTTTTCTTCAGTGGCACTGTCTCCAGTCCAAACATCACCACCGTTTTATAGACCTTTCCTTTCATCCTAGCTGAAACCTTGCTATCACACATCACATCTGACATTTTTCTCCAGTCGTTCCAGCCTGCCTGGACACACTTCTTCATCTCTCTCCGTTGCTCTGCACAGTTGAAACCAGGAATTTAAAATCCTCCACCTTCTTCATCACTTCTCCCTGTAGCGTTACTCTTGTACTTGTATCCCTATCATTCACATACATATATTTCATTTTTCTATGATTGATTTTCATTCCTCTCCTTTCCAGGACATACCTACACCTCTCAAGTTTCTCCCGCACGTTAAATTAATGAATAACTAGTTTTCAAATATGGAGTGAAAAAAACTTTTTGTGGTTCACGTGGGACAATTTGAAATTTTGTTTCGGACTTTAGCAAGCATCATAAAATTTCACAAGTTTGATTTGCTTTCACGGGCTGAATAAAATGATGTGGCAGGCCAATTTCAGCCCCTGGGCCCTGATTTTGACAGATGTAAAGTGAAATATTACTCATTGATCTACCCCAGTATGGAAGTGGACTTTGCCTCTTTGCATTTCACTTACTTGCAGTAAGCTTACCCCCCCCCCCTCCCACCACCACACACACACACACAAAATTGTGTTTGTATGGGGCTGTCGTGGTGGTTTGGTGTTTACAGAGGGGGAGTTGCGTCTCCATCCTCGGCCTCATCTAACCCCAACTCGACGCTTATTCCCAGGCCAACTTTCTGTCTCCAGACACACACATGCAAAAGTGCCTCTATGCAGACCCAACCTGTAGGCAAATGGCGTCAGAACCCCCCCTCCCCCAAAAAAAGAAATAAAATTGTCAAGCATATGTTTCTGGACTGGCTATAAATCAGCTTGATGGTAAACCCACTGAAATGTCCTGACTACAACCAACGGCAAAGTTCACACAAAGTCACAGCAAAAGCAATGCTGTTTTTTTCTTTTTGTTTTTTTAAGATCATGCTCCATATTTGTCACAATAGTTGAGTCCTCAGTCTTCCTGCAAATTGCGCTGCATAATTTCCTGTTATTATTTTACAAGAGCTGAAGTCGATGTGTCACACCTCATGCTACTTTTGTTGTGGTTAGAAGTATTACTGTGAAAAGGTTAAGAAATGCTCGCATCTTACGTTTACAAAAATATGTATGACATTTTTTTTTTTTGTCTAGATCACAAAATGGGATTTTCAATGTTGTACAGTATTGCTGTATTTCTGCCCTGGAAAAAAATGTGCAAAAAAAAATCTGATCTTAGGAGAGGGATGATTTTTTTTTTATAATAATACTATTTGTATATCAATATTTGATCATTTAAAATTACTATGTCTTTTAATATTTGGTAACCTTTTCCAATAGAGGGGAAAAATTGATTGTAATAGGAGGGAGTTGTTAAAAATAGCATGGTCATCTAATTTAGGTAGACCATAATGTGTAAAAATAAATAAATAAATAAATAAATAAATAAATAAATGAATAAAACACGTTACATCTTTTCATTAACTAATTCACTACCAGACGTGCAAAAATGTGTCCACTCCAGTGCCACGGCTTTTGTCATTGTCACTCGAATTCCAAGACCTACAGAATATTAAGTTTTAGGACTACATAAACATTCAATATAGCGTTAGAAACCTTAGACTCTCTTCTTTCATCAGAAAAAAAGTGACAATTCCTAAATGATATGGGCCTGGTGTTATATGAGCTTGAAATGAGGGCGCCTGTTCAATATACATACATATTGGTTTATACAGCGCTTTAACAACAGCTGAAACTGGAACAAAGTGCCAACATGGAAAAAAGGGAAATGTTGCCAGCTTGTGGAAAAGAAAAAAACATTGCCAGAGACCATGGTCAGCGCTTTATTAGCACCTAAGCATGAAAAAAACAAAACCCGAACGAATTCGAGAATGGCGCCAAGTCATATTTTAAATTCCCCAAATAAATTTGAGAATGGCAGTAGATGAGTTAAAATGGCGTGATTGTTGCTGCACTTAAAGACAACCGAAACCTCCAGACAAATTGTGTCCATAATTTGTAAAATGACTTCAAATGACTTCTACTGAGCGCAATTTACAAAGATCCCACCACATATAACTATATTTTACGTTTTAAGACTCACGCTGAATATTCAGGAAGTCTTGTTTTTGAGTTGATGACGATGCCTGACGTGACGTCACGTCAGGAACGCCCCTGACAGAGAAAGCGATACACAATGCATTTTGGGTACTTTGTTTAGTCTGAAAACATCGTGTTTATCCGTGTTGATGGCGAAATTAGAAGGAAAACACATAATAATGCGATGGTGAATTGTTGTGTGACAACTATTTGATATTCGCTGACACAAATTCCTAGCAGTCAAATCAGCCCATTTCCAACAGAGCTTGTATGTCATCTTGTGCATTTTCTGGGACACTACATTGGAGTACTGACGGCTTGAATTGATACGCAAGTGCTTCTTTAAAAAATTGCAAACATGTATGCTTTCCTCTTCAGAACTATTTGAATCATCTTCATAACTGGATGAGTAGCTTTATTTAGATTAGATATAGATTATATGCCATAATATGCTTTTCTGATGTCAGTTAGGAAAGAAAAAAATGGTGTCGGTTGTCCTTTAATTTGCACATTGTTCACATTCAGAATGCTGAGGACCTCTTTTTTCGGTCTTATTTTGAAGTGTTCGCTTATTTTATGTAGCCTGCCAAGTGATCACGAATAACCATGCAAGGAAGCACCAAAATATTCTCTAAAATGCGGTTTTGTTTGTATCCACTGTGGCAACCAGGCAGGAGCTCATTTCCGCATTGACATTTACAGAAGCGAAACAAGAAGTGCGTTCTTTTCTATTCCCACTTCTGCAGCCCTGTTATTCATGAAAAACTGCAGATACGTATTTCACAGCCTCCCCGTATTCCCTCTCCTGTCACGCACTTCCGCGGAAAAGGGAACTAGCTTCTTTTTTTTTTTTTTGCCCTACCAGCGATACTTGTCAATGTCAACTTGGCAAAATGAGCACATCGTGTCGCAACACACCTCACTATTTCTCACATCCTCAAAACACACTTTTTCCCCGACGTCCAGTGGGGCTTGTGCAACATGGCGGTTGCTAGTGTCGCATTTTTGTTAATTTCGGACATAATACAATCGAGAGAACTCCAATGTCGTGTTTTGCTATGAGCTCATTGCACTGCAATGACCCTGATCTGTCACTCTCTAATCCTCATTGCACTGCACTCAAGTCACACACTTTTTTCCCTGTGTGCGTGTCTGTGTGCGTGTGTGTGTGTGTGTGTGTGTGTGTGTGTGTGTGTGTGTGTGTGTGTGTGTGTGTGTGTGTGTGTGTCCATTTTGCCCATGTGTATGTGTGTGCACGCATTCTGTCGGATTAAATTGTGCACACAGTCAGTTGATTAAAAGAAAAGCTACAGTGACAAATGAAAACCACACTGACGTCCATTGAGGTACTCAAAAATGTTCAATCGGGTTGACGTAAGCGCATGTTAATTTACTCGACTGCAGACACTGGAGGCCATTTTGGAATAATATTTTCAAGATATACACAAGAGAGAATTTTGGGGGGCAACATCGTACTAAAAAGTACATGGTCCCCCCCCGATAAAAGTAAATAGTTACGTAGCTAGCTAGCTAGATAAATAGCTCAATACCTAGCTTCATAGCTAGCTAGATAAATAGATAGATAGATAACATAACTTTGCTGGTGTGAAATGTGAATTTCTCCACTGCGAGACTATTAAAGGCAAATTAAACCCAATAGCTAGATAGCTAGCTAGATAGCTAGTTAGATAAATAGCTCAATAGCTAGACAGCTAGTTAGATAAATAGTTCAATAGCTAGCTAGCTAAATAGTGTGATAGCTAGCTAGCTAAATAGCGTTCTAGCTAGCTCACTAAATAGCAAGCTAGCTAAATAGAGTGATAGCTCAATAGATAGCTCGATAGCTAGATCGATAGCTAGCTCAGTAGCTAGGTAAATAGATAGCTCGATAGCTAGATCGATAGCTAGCTCAGTAGCTAGGTAAATAGATAGCTCGATAGCTAGCTCAATAGCTAGCTCAATAGCTATTGATAGCGATATACATAGCTATTTATATACATAGCTATATAGATAGCTAGCTACATAGCTAGATACATAACTAGCTTGATATAAATCTAAAAAATACATAATCTGCCACTATTCCGGAAAAGATATATGTAGTGACACATACCTCTGGACTTGAAGTAAAACGAGGAATGCCATCACATCCGTCAGGTTTTGCTTGGTGGTATTGGAAGACCCCAAAAAGGAGTGAGGCAGGAAGGAGTCGGTCGGGCTCAACAAAATGCATTTAAGAGAATAACAAAATGGAGTAAAAAGGGAAAAAAATGAAGTACTCTAACAAAGTCCTCAAAATCACAAGAAACAAAGTACCATAGGGGGGAAAAACCTATGACAAAACATGACAGAACAGAGACACTCACAATGGCGCACCAAAAACTGACAGAATTCAGGGAACTAAATACAAGCAAAGTGATGTGACAACGAGAAGCACCTGGACAAGACAAAAAAAAGGGTAGATTGAGCTCATTGGTTAAACAAAAGGGACCCGTATAATGAGAACAAGTGGAGACAAAAAGGACGCATGAGAGAAAAAAACAAAATGGAAACTAAACAAACACAGGAGCAGGCTAGCTGTTAGCATAAGCCGTCTGCTGCTTTCAAGCTAGCGGAAAATCACAAGCTAGCAATTAGCGTAAAATCACAGAGCGGTATACATAGCCTGGTATTATAGTGATATTGATTGATGCGTTATTCACACGCCGCATGGAATTTCAGGCATCCGTGTGTGCGTTTGTTTGTGCGTATGCGGCCAGCATATCAAAAGTGTGAGGTCACCGCAGTGGAAAGTGTGACAGAGGAGGCGTGAGTTTATGTAAGTAGCCAGGTGTACTTGCCAGGTGTTTTTTTTTCCAGCATTAAATTTAATGAACAACTACACCGCTACAAAAAAAAAGAATGTTGTGGAATTCAAAATGAATTCTACTTGGTGAGATATTTTCACATTGAGATTATTATAGTGTTCAGAAAATAATAGCCACCATATTTCATAACTGTGCTGCTGTGAAATGTATGTGTGTGTGTGTGTGTGTGTGTGTGTGTGTGTGTGCGTGTGTGTGTGTGTGTGTGTGTGTGTGTGTGTGTGTGTGTGTGTGTGTGTGTGTGTGTGTGAGTCCCTCCGCTCTGTCAAAGGCTGGTAGGCCACACAGATGACAGCGCTGTCACTGTGTTTCATTCGGCCCTTTTTGTGGATGTCACGGCCTTGGCATGACTGTCAAGGGAGAAGAAGGCCAGGGGAATGGGGACTTTATGCAAGACATGCATAAAGTCTGAATTCAAGAGTCAGGCTTATGCACTGGAAGTCAGAAAAGATAAAAATATGGACTCTTTGGGTGTGCTTAAGTGCGGAATTTACTTAAAGGACAACCGACGCCCCGGGACAAGTTGTTTCTTTTCCCTTGAATCTTTCTTATCATGACTTTTTCTTCTTCCTGAAAGGCAGCTTTGTTTTTTTGGGGGGTTATTCCGATAAATCTGGCCGTGACTTAAAGGACAACCGACACCCCGGACAAGTTGTGTCCATAATTTGTAAACTCACTTCAAATGACTTCTAATGACTTTTACAAAGATTCCACCGCATATAGCTATATTTTATGTTTTAAGACTCGCGCTGAATATTCAGGAAGTCTTGTTTTTGAGTTGATGAAGATGCCTGACGTGACGTCACGTCTGAAACGACCCTGACCGA
The DNA here is from genome assembly GCF_051943395.1 of Hippocampus bargibanti. Lineage (NCBI taxonomy): Eukaryota > Metazoa > Chordata > Actinopteri > Syngnathiformes > Syngnathidae > Hippocampus > Hippocampus bargibanti. The sequence goes on along the minus strand of NC_142743.1, from coordinate 10,673,388 downwards.
GAAAGCGACACACAATGCATTTTGGGTACTTTGTTTGGTCTGAAAACATGTTGATCCGTGTTGATGGCGAAATTAGAAGGAAAACACATAAATAATGCGATGGTGAATCATTGTGTGTTGCACCAAGACTACTATTTGATATTAGTTGACACAAATTCCCAGCAGACAAATCAGCCCATTTCCAACGAAGCTTGGGCGCCATCTTGTTCATGTTCTGGAACGCTACATTGGAGTCCAGACACCTCAAAATGATACGGAAGGACTTCTTTAATCGATTGTAAACATTTATGCTTTCCTCTTCAGAACTATTTGAATCATATTCATAACTGGATGAGTAACAAGAAAGCATCTTCTCCGAATCTGAAGCCATTGTTTTGATTCTAGAGCAAAGCAAGACGTCCTGGCGTGACGTCACGAACAAGGGGGCGGGACATTCTGAAACTCGCCATTTCCGGGGTCATTTTGAAGTAGTTTTGGGACACTTTAAGTCATTTTTAATGGTGTTTTGCATTTGACTAAAAATATCAGCCTGCGAGTTTTGGGTATTTCAGATGTTATAAAACATTTTTCTGATGTAAGTTAGGAAACAAAAAAATGGTGTCGGTTGTCCTTTAACTAAAAGTTGACAGCAAAGAGTCATGAACATGGCCGTCAAGTCTATATTACTCCATCCCATTGTATAATGTTCACAACAATCTATAATATAAAAAAATGTTTATGCCAAGTAACGTGTGTGTTTGGTTCCACCTGTGCTTTGTGGACTTTCATCTGTGTACATGTGAATATTTTCCAATCTCTTAGACAGGAAGTGCTACCTTAGCAATGTGACCAAAACACAGGAAGTGCCTGAAATTCCAAGTTTTACATGAGTGACGGAGGGAGAGCCCCAGAGTGGGAACAATAGAGGCGCGCACACGCATACACAGAAACACACAATCTGTAAAAGAAAAACAGGCCGCATGAGTTGGGAGCGTGTGAATAAATTCTGTTTTTCAGTCTGTTTATTTATCAAGCTAACTAGATAGCTATCCAACTATCCACCGAGCTAGGTATCCATTGAGCTAATTAGCTAGCTATCCACAATATATATGAAAGTTTCTGTATCGGCTTCAATGACAGATACTTGCTGTCATTTTAGTATTAATGATGATAACATGACAACAAAGAAACACATATAATAAATAGAAGAAATAATAATAAATAGACCAACCGATTAATTAATCTAATGATTATTTCATTGTTGAATTGATTAATTCATTAAACGGTGGAATAGGATTTTTGAATTGCATTGTTAAAAACAAAAGATAGCTAACTAGATAGCTAGATCGCTAGACCGCGATGATCCAATCACAATGATGTAGCTAGCTACAATTATATATATAAATCTCACTATATATATATATATATATATATATATATATATATATACAGTAAAGTCTCGTTATATCGATATTCAAGGGAGTCCGAAAAAATATCGATATAACCGGGACTATCGATATATCCGACCCTGTTTGCATGTAATTTTCTCAGTGCGTACATAGAAATAGTATCGATATAACCGGGACTATCGATATATCCGATATCGATATAACGAGACTTTACTGTATATAAAAATCTCACTCTATCTCTATACCCAGCTAACTAGCTGACGAGCTGACTAGAAAGTCAGCGCGATTGGATTTTACATCGATATATTGTGGATAGCCAGCTAGTTAGCTCGATGGATATCTAGCTAGCTCAGTGGATAGATGGATAACTAGTTAGCTAGTTAGCTACATCATTGTGATTGGAGCTTTTTAAAAATGCAATTCAAAAATCCTATTTCACGGAACAAAATATATATATATATATATATATATATATCACTTGGACTTGTTTTCCTAACTAATCCTTCTTCCACCATCCATTAGCACCTTTCGTGTTAACGTCGCCCTCCGTCTGCCAGCCTGCTCCTCAATCTATCTTCCATTCCCTGGCTCTGCAATCTTCCTCCACCATCTCTCCCCCTCCCCCTCGCTATCCTCATCCATCTTTCTTCCTCTTCCATCAATCCTTCTTGATCCATCTTTCTCATCCCGCGTCTTACGTCCTCCATTATCCGCAATCTTTCACCACTCTTGCTTTCTCTCTCTCTCTCTCTCAAACGCACGACGTGTCGGTTTAGCGATGAGGTCATCACAGCAAAGCTGGATTTACCTCTTCCAGTTGTTAACCTCTTTCTCCCTCAACTTACAACTTCCACACCCTCGCGGCTAAAACAATTTCAAAAAGCGTTTAGATGTCTGTTCAAGTGTCAAAAGAAAATTACTCATGTCCAATTAAGACTACCGTCCAAACGTATTTCTATGGATCAGGTGGGGGGGGGGTGGCCCTTCCTCACCCTCATTCTCTCCTTCCTCTCTCACACCTCTGCCCTGTTCTTTTTCTGACAGCGTGATCCAATACGGGCATTATATTCCCATTATCTTTCCATCCCATAATCTTCTCTCACCACCCCCCACCACCCATCTCTGGAGAATATTAATCAGCTGGCAGACAGGTCTAATCACCGCTGGCCCGCTTGCTGCTTTCACAAGACAGTGAGGTTCATGGGGTAGATTTTTGCCAGGAAGGAATTAACACCTTGGTTTAACACCGCAATGTGGCAAAAGACTTGAGCATTATGTGTAAAAAAAATGCATAAGGAACATCGACTTATGAGAGGGGTCACCAACGTGGTATCTATAAAGCTTTCAAGCAGAGTTGATAGCGAACAAAGGATTATTTAATCATACAGTGATTCATAGAAATTATCATAGATATTTTCTCTGAATCGGCAAGCAAAATTAGTCTTCTTCTAATCTAATTTTCAGAATCAGAAAACCTTTATTCGTCCCACAATGGGGAAATTTGGAGTCCACAGCAGCAATTTGAAAGGGGATGGGGTGGGGTGGGGAGGGGTGGGGGAAAGGATAGAAAAATAAGATATTCTAAGCATAGTAAAATAAAAATGTCAACTGTATACTGTAAATGTGCAAAACCGTTTCATAAAAAAACAGTACATAGTGCAAGTATCAAGAAAGGCATAATTTTAAGTAATTCACTGCCAGATGATGTGCACAAATGTGTCCATTCTAGTGCCAGGGTTTTTGTCATTTTCACTCGAATTCCAGGACCCACAGAATATTGAATTTTAGGATGACATAAACATTTAATACAGTGTTAGAAAACTAAGAATGTCTTCTTTCCTCAGAAAAAGAGTTCATTTCGAAGTTATATGGGTCTGGAGTTATCTGAGCTTGAAATGAGGGTGACTGTCCAAAATACAATGCTATACATACATAGCACCCAAACAAGAAAAAAACAAAACCCGAACAAATTCGGGAATGGCGCTCTACGTCATATTTTCAGTTCCTGAATAAATTTGTGAATGGCAGTGAATGAGTTAATATGTATTTGTTACATATTTAGATGTGTTTTCATGCTGCAGAAAACATTTGTCTGACGTTCGGGGGGGGGGGGGGGGGGGGGGGGGGCTTGGAACGAATTAGGTCATTAACATGTATAACATGTATAACATGTAACATGTAAATTTCTCCACTGCGAGACTAATAAAGGCAAATCCAATCCAATCCAACATGGAAAACGCGTCTTAAGGTACAATTTTTTGGAGAGAAGAAATTTCTTCCAAAGGCAATTAATTTAGTCAGTAAAGGTATCATGGTGTACAGTAACCGCTCCAAAATGACGTTTTGCCACTCCTGAAATGGTCAGTCTGAATGAAGATCCAAAGCTACTTTTAAAGGACAACCGACACCATTTTTTTTGTTTCCTAACTGACCTCAGAAAAACGTTTTATAGCATCTAAAATACCCAAAACACGCAGGCTGATATTTTTAGTCAAATGCAAAACACCAATTAAAATGACTTAAAGCGTCCCAAAACTACTTCAAAATGACCTCAGAAAGTTTCGGTTTCAGAAGGTCCCGCCCCTTGTTCGTGACATCACGCCAAGACGTCTTGCCTTGCTGGAGAATCAAAACAATGGCTTCAGATTCGGAGAAGATGTTTTCTTGCAACTCATCCAGTTATGAATATGATTCAAATAGTTTTGAAGTGGAAAGCATAAATGTTTGCAATCGATTAAAGAAGTCCTTCCGTGTCATTTTGAGACGTCTGGACTCCAATGTAGCGTCCCTGAAAATGCAGAAGATGGCACCCAAGCTCCGTTGGAAATGGGCTGATTTGTCTGCTGGGAATTTGTTTCAACTAGTCTTAAATTAAGCAGTCTTAAAAGGTAAACTATAGCTATATGCGGTGGAATCTTTGTAAAATACGCTCAGTAGAAGTAGAATTTGAAGTGATTTTACAAATTATGGACAGAACTTGTCCGGAGGCGTCGGTTGTCCTTTAAGTCACGGCCAAAAAAACCCAAAGCTGCCTTTCAGGAGGAAAAAAAAGTCGCGATCAGAAAGATTGAAGGGAAAAGCGGTTCATCTAAGAATGCCACCTTGGGCAGTGCAGTGATCGACGTCAGCGTTTGACATTGAAACGTCTTGTGATTTAAGGATCCCGGGAATTCTCTAAGAGGATTTCAGCGGAACTTTCCGCAGGAGGGCTTTTTACACAGGTGGCCGTCGCATTGCATCATCCCGCAATGCAGCTGGAAGAAAGAAGGACATTAAGATGAAAGGATATGACTACTTGTTTTCCACCCCTTTAACCCAAAGCACTCTCTACATCCCACCCCACCCTGAATAGATGTTTTTTTCTTGAAAATGATCTTGATTATGAATGGCTGCCCCGAGGAAGATGGCGGGAGGAGGGGAGGAGGGGGACAGCAGAAGATCACAGCCTGAGGAATGTTCCAAACTCGCATACTGTAACTGCCTTAGCATGGGAACACATTTCACTTTTTTGTAGTTGACATCAGGGTGGGGAGGGGCATATAGCGCCATATCACATCAAACTAGATGCAGAGTTAACCCTTTCATGCACCCTCTAACCCAGGGGTGTCCCATTTTTTTTTGCAAAAGGGGGCCAGATTTGGCATGTTTAAATTGTAATGGGGTAAAGGGCAACCTTAGCGGACATTCTTTACATATAACAATGATTAATTTCAATACATTAATGGTCTGTCTGTATGTATGTGTGTGTGTGTGTGTGTGTGTGTGTGTGTGTGTGTGTGTGTGTGTGTGTTTGTATGACTAGTCTTGTGAGGACCACTAACATTTTATACCTTAAGTAGTGAGGACATTTTTGACAAGTGAGGACCTTTTGGCCGGTCCTCACAAGTTTTTCATTCTAAAGGCTTCTAGAGGGTCTATATATGCATCCGTTAAAGATTCAGAGTGGTCCTCACAAATTCACCCAAAATTATTTTTTTGTGTGTATTTCCATTTCACTTGGGTCCACACACTTTTTACTCACTCTGTGTGTGTTTATGTGTGTGTGTGTGGTTAATGAGAGGAAAAAGTTCATACCACAAAGAGTAAAATGATATTTTAACCAAATTCCATACAGGGGTGAGAACTTTGAATTTATCAATTCAGAAACCTCGCTCCTGTTGTTATTTCAGTTTCAAGTTCACTTTTTATTTCTTTGTTTTTAAGAAGTTGAAGTGACAAATGGGGTGACATTTAGTGTTCAAATGAATCACTAGTTATTCTCGAAAGTTAGCAGCAACGGTGGTGCTCACTCCTTATCTGGAGTTATCCGGACCTCACAAAATCGTTGAAACAGGAATGTGTGTGTGTGCGTGTGTCCTACATGACTTTTCCAAACACTTTTCTTCTGTATCTGGGAAAAAAGGCAAATGCTGCGCCCTTGTGGAAAAGAAAAAATATTGCCAGAGGCCATGGCCAACGCTATATCGGCACCAAGCATGAAAAAACTCCCTCTATGTCATATTTTCAATTCCCGATTAAAAAAGTAAATGGCAGTGAATGAGTTAAATAATAATAATAATGCATACATACATACATACATACATACATACATACATACATACGCACGCACACACACGCACACGCACACGCACACGCACACGCACACACACACACACGCACGCACGCACGCACACACACACACACACACGCACAAACACACACACACACACACACACACACACACACACACACACACACACACACACACACACACACACACACACACACACACACACACACACACACACACACACACACACACACACACACACACACACACAGTCACTCGGTATTGATAAAGCGTCCAAAAGTAGAAAGTGGGACAAGGCAGTTGTGAGATGTTGAAATTATCTGCCTGTCATTGTTCCCATCTAGCGAGCGTCTTTGTTTTTTTTTTCCACCTTCACGTGACCTTGACGTCCGTCCGATGCAAAAGCGTGCGCGGCGTCCCCCCTCCCCATTCTTCTCGCGCATCCATCATTTTTTTTTTCCTTATCACGCTTCCGTTTTGTGTTCCATCTTTGTCTCCCGGCAGCCATTTTGGCCCTCCTCCCCGTTCCTCCCAAATGCATTCTTATGCTCGGAACGCAACGTTGTGAATGTTATCTCACTCGCCGCTTCCTCCTCGAAGGCCTTCTGCGGAATTGGCATCGGAAAGGAATGAACGCCTTTGAACCTCAACCATTTTGTTTCTCAGTGGAGCGGAATCGCGCCATTGATTGTTCGCTTTTCTGTTGTGAACCTGATGCGAATCTTGTACCGTATGACTTCCTTTGGTGTTTTTTGATTAGATGAGTAGCACAGTGTGCCTTTTCCAGATCACACTTTCGTACCTGTCAACTGGCCATATTTTGCTGTATTCTGTACGATTTTTGCCCATTTTTTAGAGGTGTATGGCATACAAGATAGTTTGTACGGGAAACGCAAAAACTGTTCAATATAATTTTGAGATATTTTCGATTCTGTTTCCGTCATTAAATATTAGCAGTCGTGTTAATGATAACAAATATTGCTACTGGTAAAAAGTGAAGTCGACCACCTGGTAAACAAGTCCGTGCGAAAAAGTATCAAGAAGAAACAAAAGTTCCGAGAAGACAAGTTCCGCTCAAGTGGAATTTTATTTTGAAATCAGTTAAATGAGCGGCCGAAATTAACTTCCTCCGTAGGGTATCCGGGCTCTCCCTTAGATATTGGGTGAGAAGCTCGGTCATCCGGGAAGGGCTCAGAGTCTCCTCTCTGCTTCTCCTGCACGTAGAGAGGAGATGAGGTGGCTCAGGCATCTGATTAGGATGCCCCATGGACGGTGTTCCAGGCATGCCCCACTGGCAGAAGACCCCGAGTACGACCCAGAACACGCTGGGGAGACTATGTCTCCCAGCTGGCCTGGGAACCCCTCGGGATCCGCCAGAAGTGGCTGGGGAGAGGGAAGTCTGGGCTTCCCTACTGAAGCGGCTGCCCCCGCGACCTGACCCCGGATAAGCGGCAGAAGATGGATGGATGGAGATGGAAATCAGTTGAATTAAACATTTCACAGTGTTTTATTTTCGCCGTAATATCATTCAGATTTTTTTGATCAAAATTTTACGTCGTTAAAAACACAAATGCATTTTTTTTTTTTGTTGCTGTGGACAAATTCAATTTGTCAATCGCGGCGAACACAGAGACAAACAAGCTCTCACACTCAGGGACACATTTTTGAGTGTTCAATCAGTCTGCCACGCATGTTTTTAGAACGTGGGAGGAAACTGGAGTACACGTAGAAAACCCACACGGGCCTGCAGGGAGAGCATGCAAGGTCCATACAGGGAGTCCACAACCTCTGCACTGTGATGTGAAGCCAGCGTGATAAACTGTTGACTACCGGGCCGCCCTATTTTATTAAAAATATATTTTTTTGCAATTTGATACATTTTGAAATAGACACAAATTTTTGATATTTGTAATTGGACTCCCAAATTGATCCGAATTGTGGAGTAGACTTGTTTGTGTACTCTTGCTTTTTGTGAAAAGTCACGCTCACCAACTTAAAAACTGGCCTCTGTCCCTGAACCACTTCAAAATCATTTCCAACTCACTTATAGTTAAATATAGCTTTAATATTGTTTCTATACACCCATCCCTCATCCTCCGCTTATCCAAATGCAGCAGCTCTAGCATCAAACTTCAGATTTTCCGCTCCCCCAGCCGCTTCAAACTGCTTTTCCAGGAGGCATACATTTTTCCATTGTGTCTCAGGTCATCCTCTGGTCATCTGGGAGTCCTCTCTTGGAAATTATCCAGAGTGCATCTGAACCAGATACCCAAGCCACTTCATAGTTCCTCTGACGACACCAAGTGTAGTGAACTCATTTCAACAGTTTGAAATCTTAGTTTTCAGACTCAACTAGTAGCTCTGCTACAATATTGTATGAAGGTTTAAATCGGGACAACCATACCCCAAAGATTCTTATAGAGCCATGGCGCCGTTTGCATTCCTTTGACTTTTACACTTCGACTTGACTGATAAACGGCAACACAGTGATACCTTGGTTTACGAACCCCTTGGCTTACGAACCTTTCGGTTTACGAAGGTTAAATTTATGAAAACCTTGGCATACAAACTATTTATTGGGATACACACGGAGATGCCACAATGAGTGATGTGTCGTTGGCGAACGAGTTCTCCTAACAAGAAAATGGCAGCAGACATTTTTTTGTCCTCCATTGCCCGCCCCCAGTCTTCGGTTATAGCCACGTGATTGGTCAAGAACGCAGCAGTGAGGGGAGGTGGTTTAAACATGAAGGAGACAGAGAGAGAGTGACAAAATGGATAGAAAACAGTGAAAATGGACTGGTTTCAACTTTGATAGTTCAGAGGCAGAGTGTATACTGCAAGGTTAAAATTCCCATCAATCAGGCTCCACAAATAACCTGCACAAGCCATCTGTACACTTGATGCAAAAAGCTATCAGCCCAGCTAAACAGAACACAAATGATGAGGAACAAGGTAAAATTATCGCAGATAAAGCACCTAGAAGGGATCATTCCTCAATATGGTGAAAGAAGAAGGCTACGTTACTCATCAAGTGTTTAATGCTGAAGTAACCGGCCACTCCATTCCATCAAGCCATCAACGACCATCACAAAGGTAAATAAAGCAACTTTATTATACCGTACAGTTTATTTCTTTAATTGTAACACCATATCACATTTATTATACATAAAATAAGGTATATTTTATGTACTTTTAAGGCTTAGAAAATTAAAAAGTAGAAAAATTATGTTTTATGGGGACATGGGAACGAATTATTCTCATTTTAATGGTTTCCTATGGGAAATTATTTTTTTGGGATACACACTTTTCGCCTTACACTCTGTCTGGGAACCAATTCTGTTCTTAAGCAAAGGTATCACTGTACTTTGGGCGCCGCCGCAAGTGATGTTTTATCAATGACAGCAACGTCATATTCGGCACACAGTGTGACCTCACGATGATCTCATGGGGATTCTCCGCGACATCCTCATGCTCTCAGCATAGTTAAGATCCTCCGGCGTGGCTCCCACAACTACTGTTACTACAAAACAATTCACACAAGCAATATCGGGTTGTGAAATTGGCTACCATGCCAGCGATACTGACGCTGTACCGCTATGCGGTTGCCTGTTGCACCTTCGCAATGCCTTGATGTGTTTGGGTTGAATCCAGCAACATTTTGTCAAAGGGAGCAGCAGCTGTAGAAACATTGCAGAAGCGAGTGAGGGCAAGGGATTCAGGCGATGACACTAAACAACCGAATGAGATTAAAAGTGATGAGTGTTGAGGTGGGGACTCAATGGTGTTTTTATAGCAGGGCGGGAAAAAAATACCAGTAGGCAGTCGTCGTCAGGGGGATAAGACAATATGTCTCCTTCTACTGAGTTGGCCTTGAATTTATTTTATTTTTCCAACCCCAAAGACCGATGAAAAGGTTTCTTCAGCCGTCATCGCTACTTCTTTGAAGGTGTCGGACGTTTTGCTTCTTATCCAAGATGCTTCGTCAGCGAACTAAAGACTTTTGCTGGTAGTTTCGGCCCTATATATATATCCCCTCCGTCCAGACGTGGTGGTGCCGGACTCAGCTATGATTGGTCCCTGATTACTTCTACTGTCCTGACTGATTACTTCTATTGTCCTGCCTGAGTATGAGATATACGACTGGCCTGATTGTCCCATTTGCTCTGCTATCACCTCATCAGCATAACTAAGCCTATCTTGCCTAAGCAGTCTGTTGTACGAACGATCCAAATTGAACCTCACTCCACCATGGTGGTTTAGTGAAGGATTTTGCTGTTTTATGAAAATTGCTTCTTTTACTCCCCTTTCAAACCATCTATTTTCTTTCACTAAGATCTTAACCTCATTGTCGTCAAATGAGTGGTTGCTAGCTTTTAGGTGCATGTCTACTGCAGATTGAGGTCCACGAGTATTATCCCTGCGATGTTGATAGTCTGTCTTTAAGAATTTGTTGAGTCTCCCCAATGTATTGCTCTTTACAATCTTCATTTTTGACAATGTATTGAATAAACTACAGTACTTTGTTTTTCATTTGGCAGCCTGTCTTTTGGATGCACTAAACTTTGTCTGTGTTTATTGGTTTGAAATAAGTAGGAATTTTGTGTTGCCATAGGACTTGTAGTTTTTCAGAAACTTTTGCAATATAAGGCACTGCTACCCTTTTCCTTTTAGTATCTTCAGAATTGTTGTTTTCATTCCATAATCTTTCCTTTTGACATTTGTGAAAAGACCACTGAGGGTAACCACAGTTTGTGAGTGCTCTCCAGACCCCAAAGATATATTTTTCTTTTTTTTTTTTTAATTTTGCCACAAATAACCACCAACTGATACTCATAAGAAGAGAACATGCATACTAATAAAGAATTAGAATCATTTTTACTGCTATCCCAAAAGCATCCGAACCAGATGTCCAAGCAACTTCATAGCTCCTTTGACACCATGATGAGGTGAACTGAAAAAATGCTTGATAAGAATTAAAAATGAATGCCCGCCACGAGAAGAAAGGAGCGTCAGCGCAGAGCGCCGATGCGGAACTGTCGCGGCTTGGAATTGAAGTGGATTTCCATGGGACGGGGGATAAGAGACAATATCTTTTCGTCAATGGATGCTACAGCTTGGTGTTTGCTTTCAACATTTAGCTTGTAGTAGGCGTGCTCATTTCACCATGATGTTCCTGATCCACTGGAGAAAATGACGTTTTGATCCTCTCCTCTAAAAAGTCAAAATGAATGCAGGCATTGATGCAACCATTCCCGGCTCACGTCGCTGAAAAATTTCTCCCACATTTCCTTCCACCTGCATGTTGAAGAACATGTATGTCACCTTGATGTTGCACAGTATAGGCCCGTGCATGTTTCTCTCCCGCTCTTTGATGCGTCCTCTTTATCCTTCGCTTTTGACATCTGGACAGGGTGCGAAACAGCTGCGTACGCTGTCGCAATTTACACTCGCATGGACGCACTCCCTCACCTAACCGCCTCATCCCTTATCTCCCCACATCAGCCCAAGCTGTCCGTCACCCCGCAGCTTCTTCACAAAGAACGGAACGATGCCACATGCAATTGCAATTCATTTCCGATAACTCATCTTAGCGATAGTCAGGCAGTCTTAGGTTGTAATAACATTGTTCGCCACTAGATTGTGGACATTTCCCATCACTTGCTACAACTCCAAAAAAAACAACAACAAAAAACTACAAAATAATGCTACTCAGAGAGAATAAGAGGCGGCTTTTTGTGCTCACTGAATCCTAATTTAACCCTGTGGGAGACAGTGGTTACTACAGTCAAATATATAATCAACTTTAAAATTCTTCCTTTTCCATTTAAAGCTATCCATAACATTTCCCCCCCATACCTATCTGACCTTCTTCAAATTTCTATTCCCTCTCGTTCCCTCAGATCCTCTTCCCCCTCCACCTCTGTGTGTGTCCCCCCCTGCCCGTCTCAGCACGATGGCGGACAGAGCTTTCAGCTGCTCTGCCCCCAACCTCTGGAACTCACTTCATCCCAACATTCGTAACATCGATTCTCTTCCCACCTTCAAATCCCATCTCAAAACCCACCCATTTAAAATTGCATTTTCTGTGTCGCTCTTTCTCTTGTCTCTATTTACAATTGTATTTTATTTATTGTATTTTATTTTGTGATTGTATTTTATTTATCATAGTACCTATGCTTGTCTGTGACTGTAAAGTGTCCTTAAGTGTTTTGAAAGGCGCTTAAAATAAAATGTATTGTATTATTATTATTATTATTATTATTATTATTATTATTATTATTACATTGGACTTACCACGTTATCAGGTTAGAGCACACATGCTCAAAGTCTGGCCGGGGGGCCAAATGCGGCCCCTGGTCAATTTTCATCTGGCTCACAACCTCCATCATAAAATCAATAACGTCTGGCCCGCATGTAGAATTAATACATTGCAGTACCGTTAGTATCTGCGTGTGCTAAGTGCTGCTATCTTGAGGTTCAAATAGGAACATCAAATTAGTATAGAAGTCATTGACCAAAACTGGTTTCATAAAGGCTGTAGAGTAGACTTTCCGCCCTTTGAGCAGATCACTCAGGTAGAGAAAAGACACTGCGTCGCTCGTGTCTTTCAGCGCTAAGTTTTTTTTTTTTGTAAATCCTCGCTCCAAACGACACAATAAAGTCATTCTAATCTCATCACGCAGAGAGAAAGAAAGAAAAAACAACAACAATAAAGTATTTGTCCACTTTACAATAATCCCCACAAACTCATTTTTAGGACTTTGAATCTTGTAGTCCAAAGGATCAACTGCCGATTTGGACACGGACACGCACGCACAAACGCACACACGCACACACACACACACACACACACACACACACACACACACACACACACACACACACACACACACACACACACACATAGACATACACACACAGCCTATGCTGAGTGTATCCTCACACGGACATCTCAGGCCAAGCAGGTGACGACAGACTGCCGGCGGTCTGCGCCTCCTCCACATCTTCAAAACTGACCATCGTCGAGTGTATGTGTGCGTGTGTGTGTGTGTGTGTGTGTGTGTGTGTGTGTGTGTGTGTGTGTGTGTGTGTGCGCGCGCGCGCGCGCGCGCTTGTGTGTGTCCTTGACATCTCAGCAAGAACCGGCATGGTTCTGGGGTTTATCCAACTAAAATAGATCTGCCTGTCACGCGGTTCTATTTCTTCTCTCTTGGATTGCATGACCTCTTGTTCTTTGATCTTAAACTCACAAGGAACTTTGAACGCTCAACCCGATGCTTTGTGTCATCTCTGGATAATTTATTAGGTATGCATTGAGAGGACGTGAATAAAAAAATAAAATGTCATTTGTTGTGATATCGGATGCGATTTGTTGTGAAGATGGTCTCGATGTTGACATTTTGAGGGAGAGCTTACTGTGGTTGTGTCAACAGTAATATCACAGAAGCACATTACCATCAATCATATTATGAGTATATTACTTGAATTTAAAAAAACACGATCTGAAGTCAACCGTCACACCTGAAAATAAGTTATTGAATTTAATATCTGGACAGTCGAACGGGGGAAGTTTGAACAATGGTTGAACAGCACCCTCCTCTGTTCAGTATGCAAAAGTACAGAGTATATCGAAAATTGGGATTTGTTCTCCGGAAAAATTGAGTACTGTATACACACATATATTTTTTTTAATGAAAACGAAAAAATAAATAAAAAACAACATTAAAAAATCACTGCTTAGTGTGGAATATATATTTTGAGTAATAAATAAATATAGAGTATATATATTTTTTTTTAATGAAAAAGAAAAAACAAACACACACACACACACACACACATACACACATACACACATATATACAGTGTCTGAAATAACGTATGCATGGACGCCCAGGGCGTACAACTTACAAAACGTCTCCGCCCGGGTGGCTGACAACTTCAAGAAAAAAAAAGAAAGAAATATTTTTTTTTTAAATCAAACGTTTGCTTTATTCAATAAAGCAAACACTCAGAGCGAACTGCTACAAGCTATGTGAATTTCTCTTTCTAAGCATTAAAAAAATCATTTCAAATCAAAAAATCACTTTGCAACAATGTGTTTTTTTGTTTTCGATTATTCGTCTTATTGTGAAAAATGGGCAGGCAACTTTTCAGAGTTGTCCGCCCTGCTGTCCGCTAACTTTTTGTCATGAGTTTCAGACACTGATATATGTAATTCTAACATCTTGCGGAAACCTTCTGAAGTCTAAATTAATAACCAATCAATATTTCTTATAGGTTGATATTGAGTTCAAGGGGGTGCAAATGTTGATTATGCTCTTTATGAAAAAAAATGTATTCATAAACTGCATCGTTTACATTTATGGTGGGGATTGACCTTTCTCACAATGCCTCAGCATAATCCCCCTTTCTCCGTTCAGAAAGCATTTTGAACGCGGCCATAATACGATTTAAGGAGAGAATGCGATCTGCAGTGGCGCCACTTAAAGGCGTGCTGTGAGCACACGTTTAGTCCGATTCTCAGCGCTTGAGGGTGGAATTTGATTCGGCGAGCACTGCCAAAAGAGCCAGAGAAAAGTGGGAGGGAGAAGGCGGCAAGGTTAAACAAGGGCCAGGGAGGAAAAGGGGAGGATGAGAAGACAGGACAGATTCATCCAAGCATGTGATGATTTCAGTGGATTCAGTTTCGCTCCTTATAGTCAGAGAGGCAAATCAACACTTGACCATACCGTGAAACAGAAACCCACAAATAATGCACAAACAAGCTTTAAAATCATTTTAAACTCATCTTTTACGCTTGAAATAACTTGTTTGATTAAGAAAAAAATGCACCAAAAAGTGCACTTCTGTGAAGACTTCAACTTCCTTGGACCAATTACTGCAACACAGTGATATCTCAGTTTACGAACGCTTTAGTTTATGAACTTTTGACCTTACGAACATTAAATTCGTGAGAATATAATATACCTGCATACAAACTTGTTTTCGGCAAACGAACCAAACCGCACGGAGCGCCACAGTGGCTGGCGGACAAGTTTTCGGCGGAAGAACACCAAACCACAAAGTTGAATAGCGCCACGGTGGCTGCCGCACTACTTTTCTACACCCCCTTTCTCTGAGTGCATACGTGGCATACGTGGTTTGTTATCGAGTGGCTATTTTTGCTTTTTTGGGACCGAAAAAGACATAATTACGGTCGAGCAGAAGACGGAGATCATGGAGAAACACGAACAAGGTGTGCGTTTGTGTGACTTAGCGTCACAGTACCAGTATGCTAAATCGACCATTGCTACGTGTGGCTATGGGTGTTTCTGTGTTGTGTAAGCAACGCTCTCAGGCAATAGAAGAGGTTGAAAACGTCTCTTGATTTGGATTAACGAATAGCAGCTAGCAGGGGACAATGTGAGTGAGGGTATTATCGCCGAGAAAGCATGGCAACTTCATTCGGATATCATCAAGAGGTAACTACATCAACAACCATCACAAAGGTAAATAAAACGACTTTATTATACAGTGCAGTTAATTTCTTTAATTACAATACAATAGCACATTTATTATACATAAAATAAGGTCTATTGTGTGTGGTTTTAAGGCTTACTTTGTAGAAAATTATGTTTTATGGGGACCTGGGAACAGATTATTTTCATTTTTAATGGTTTCTTATGGGAAATAAATGTTTGGCAGATGAAGATTTCACCTTACACTTTCTGGGAACCAATTAAATTCATAAGATGAGATATCGCTGTACTTTCATACAAAATATTTAGTCACATGTTTGACATCATTGGGCAGGGAATTTACAGTGTGTGTCTGTGTGTGTGTCTGTGCGTGTGGTGAAATCGCATGTGTTAGTCTACTGTCTACTGTCTACAGTCTACTGTAATATTAAAAATCCTCCAGCTCCAAACAGATCACTTAATCACTCAAATTTAAGACATGAAACTGCATAATGCTTTCCTTGATAATTAGATATTTGGTGAAGATGTCAATTTAAATATCAGGAATTCATCAACGTGTTTCTTTCCTTTTTTTATGCCATGTGAAACGTCGCACACAGCGGCCTATAATTATTCTCCCACAAAGCTACTTGTGCAATGTAGACACGTTTTACAGATGATTGAAGGTAAATACGTACTTGGAAGGTCACAAGTACGCATGACTTGGGCCCTTATGACATTCATTAGCAGCTTCATTCCCGAAAGGCAAATCTCATACAGTCATTAAGAAAGAGAGATGATAGACAAATGTGAAAGTGACATTATGTCATAAATTTTAATGTGGTGACTTCTGAAAATGATTCTAACAAAAAAAACACATTGGTCACTGATCTGACGTTTTATTAGGAAAGGGTTGTGCTTTTCTAAGTACCGTATTTTCTGCACTATAAGGCGCACCGAAAAGAAAATATTTTTTCAAAAGCGCCTCATGATGCCTCGTGTATGGAAAACGTTTTAAAATGTCATTCATTGAAAGTGCCCCTTATAATGCGGTGCACCTGATGTATGATTTTTTTTATGTCATTCGTTGAAGGTGTGCCTTATATTCCAGAAAATACAGTACTCAAATAAATGTAACTAGCCTAAGAAACAATCAGTACTGTAAAGACGAATATTTAAAATATTACGGGCAATATACATTTGGCTGTCATCATCTTAAAGGACAACCGACGTCTCCGGACAAGTTGTGTCCATAATTTGTAAAATGGCTTCAAATGACTTCTACTGAACGTATTTTACAAAGATTCCACCGCATATAGCTATAATTTACGTTTTAAGACTCGTGCTGAATATTCTGGAAGTCTTGTTTTTGAGTTGGTGACGAGTCCATACGTGACGTCACTGAAGGAACGCCCCCGACCGAAAAAAGGACACATTGTAGCAGTCGTTCCATCACGTCAATATATTTTCCTGTACTTGTTTGGTCTGAAAACGTCATGTTGCACCAAAAAGAGCCAGAAGAGGGCGACCAAGCTCCATGTAAGGAATTTATCAGCCTGTGGAAACGGGCTGATTAATTCCTCACACGGAGCTTGGTCGCCATTTTCTGCCTCTTTTTTGGTGATACATTTGCCCCTAATATTGCCTCAAAATGGCATGGAATAAATTATTTTATCGATTTCAATCATGTATGCTCTCCTTTTCAGAACTGTTTGAATCATATTCATAACTGGATGAGTAACAAGACATCCGAATCTGAAGCCATTGTTTTGATTCTCGAGCAAGGCAAGACGTGTTGGCGTGACGTCATGAACTGGGGGCGGGCCTTTCTAAAACTGTCCATTTCCGGTTTCATTTTGAAGTCGTTTTTGGACACTTTGAGTCATTTTTATTGGTGGTTTGTATTTGACTAAAAATATCAGCCTGCGTGTTTTCAGTATTTTAGATGCTATAAAACGTTTTTCTGATGTCAGTTAGGAAACAAGAAAGTGACGTCGGTTGTCCTTTAAATGTCTACATTTTGAGGTTATTGAGTTGGAGAATGCAGAGCATTGAACTATGGTGGACACCATAGAAAAGTGGGTAACTACACCCCACGAAGAGCTTCAAAGCTAAAAAAAAAAAAACTACTTTATATCAAGCCCTTTCAAAAATATACATGGTGATTTTTTAGATTGAATTTTGATCTCATCATGACAAATATACTGTATAAGATGTGTCAACATGGTGTTGATGACTGCTTTCCCCCTTCCGAGTGAACACGAGGCGCAGTCGTGCAAAGTCCTTCTTGTTGCCGGGCGGCCTGCCGATGTGTTCACGCTTCATAAACGTGGATGCAATTTTCACTCCTTTTCACATTCATCGTAGAAACGGTAAACAACGGTGCATGCACGTGTGGCGCAAACACACGTGTTGCTTCATCATGGACGCATATAATGAAAACCATTAACATGTGACAAAGCTTGCATTTACGCCTCCATGCACCCAGGGACCTTGTTTCAGGCCTTTGTGAACTTTTGAGATATTAGTGAGAAAAGAATCAACTAGCTTGAATCGGAAAGAATATGAAAGATATTTGGCAATAATAAAAAAACATTGGTTTTTATTTCACTTTAACAACAGCTGAAGCTGGAACAAAGCGCAAACATGTGGAAAAAAAGGAAAATGCTGCCCCCTTGTAGAAGATAAGAAAAACATTGCCAGAGGACTGACCAGCACTTAATCTGCAGTACCAGCAAGAAAGACAAAAACCCAAACAAATCCATGTGATATTTTCAATTCCCAAATGAATTTGGGAATGGCAGTGAATAAGTTAATATGATTGCCATGTCAAGAAATAGTTTTCCACAGAAATTGCATTCCTTAGTCATTTTACATGACTGCTGCCCGCTGTCTGCGTATGTATGTATGTATGTATGTATGTATGTATGTATGTATGTATGTATGTATGTATGTATGTATGTATGTATGTATGTATGTATGTATGTATGTATGTATGTATGTATGTATGTATGGATGGATGGATGGATGGATGGATGTATTCATTTATTTTTTTGTTCATGTATTGTATTTATTTTCTTGTATTTGTGTGTTCATTAATTAATTATTTCTTAGTTTTTTTGCGGTTTAAAAAAAAAAGGATAAGTGCACATCCACTACAGCAGGTGACAGTGTTGCCCTCATTAAAAAATATATAAAATCTTTTCAGTTTCTTTCTTCTTTAAAGTGTCCTTGAGTGATGAAAGGCGCATATAAATTAAAATTATTATTATTATTATTATTATTATTATTATTATTATTATTATTATTATTATTATTATTATTATTATTATTACAGTAAAGTTGCGTTATATCGATATCGGTTATATCGATAGTACTGCTTATTACGATACTATTTCTATGAACGCAAGGAGAAAATTAACATGCCGCAGGATCGGATATATCGATAGTCCGGTTATATTGATATTTTTTCCAACTCCCGAGAATATCGATATAATGAGACTTTACTGTATTATTATTAGTCATACAGGAGTGGTCCATCGATGAAAAGGTTTCTTCAGCCGTGATCTGAACATCTTTGAAGATGTCGGACGTTTCGCTACTCATCTGAAGACCTTCATCAGCGAACTACCAGCACAACTTTAGTTTTCTGACGAAGCCCTTCGGATGAGGAGCGAAATATCCTATTATTATCACAATAATAATAATAATAATAATAATAATAATAATAATAATAATAATAATAATAATGCAAAGTTCTTCCTGGGTTCTGTGTAAAATGTGGGACTTATATGCGAGTAAAATTTAAACAATCAAAAATAGGAGTGATTTTGGTTTACTATGCTAACGTAAGAATGGTGTTCTCCACATTGTAAACCGAGAAATCAGAGGCCATAGTCACGAGCAGTTCCCACGGAAACTGATTGACAGGCCTCTGGACCGCCCCCGCTGCCTGACCTCGGCTCTCCTTGATCATCAGCAGCACGTCCTCGTCATCCAGCAGGCGGATTAGGTCGCCTTCATCGTCGCGGTAGTTCAGCGCGATGTCATCCTCCTTGAATACGTCCCTGAGAAGACACGCACACACGTTTCGATGCGGTGGTTGCCATGGAGATGAAAACAATGAACCGATCTCATGTTGGATTCATGATGCTTGGTAAGATATTACTTTACTCGTTCCTTTTATTTTTAGCATGGAGATAATTTTTTTATGAGGAGAGGGTCGTTTTTTTCCCCCATAATATCGTTTTGAGTTTAGCACAGTAGTGTAAATATATTGGGATTATTATAAATATCAGTCCTTTTACATTTGAGTGGTGATAATTATTTTTGTTTTTGAAGTAGCTTTGATAAGAATATTTTTGAAATAATTATAATGATGACCCTGTAATGTAATTAAATGAAAACCTGTACACTGTAGTGTACAGGTTATCATTATCCAGGGTTGAATAGACTTGCGATTCTTGTCATCCATGCATTTTTTAAAGCACAAAAAAATTGCAGCGTCAGTCAAAATGGTGCTACCTATGGCACGCACACAAGGGAGGAGTGTAGACATGAAGTGATTGGGGAACACGCTCATGCTAATCACGTTAGCACGGTTGAACGGCTAACGAGCAGATAGGACGTTCTAATAAGCACATCGCGTGCGGGCATGTTGCTGCGATTCACCATGATGAGGGCACAGAGGGGGCTTGCGGGTGCAGAAGGTCCCTGGAGAGCTCATTTGATGGGCGCCTGTGATTGGCAGGCACCGATTGAAAAGCTCAAGGTGAGTTTGAGTGTGGCGTGGCGGCACCACGAAGAATGAAGGGCTTTCTAGAAATATTTTCTTGTTTATTTCAAGCCTCTTGCAGCGGTTGCAATGTGTATTTGTTCAAATCCAGGGAGGATAAGCGCTTTGGAAAGTGGATCGATGGAGGTACAGTAGGGCTGATAGAAAAATTGAGCATGAGCCCAAAATTAATTTTAGGCTCATGCAAAAATAAAGGAAATATAAACACAGCTTTCTCTACCGCTTCAATTATAGATACCTGCTGTCATTTTAGTGTTAATGACGACAACTTCACAATAAAGAAACACATTTAAAAAACAAACAAATAAATAAATAAATAAACAGACCAACCACTTAATCTATTAAATAATTAATTGATCACTGAATTGATTAATTCGTTAACTGGTGAAATGGGATTTTTGAATTGAATTTAAAAAAAGAAAAGATAGCCAGCTATCTAGCTAGATAGCTAGACAGCTATCTTTTCTTTTTAAAGAAAAAAGCTAGATAGATAGCTATCTGTCTGTCTGTCTATCTAGCGAGATATCTATCTAGGTAGCTATACATCGATCTACCGAGCTTGCTAGCTAGCTATCCATCGTGCTAACTAGGTCGCTATTCAAAGTATATCCATATAAAATCCAATCGCGCTGACTAGCTAGTTAGCTAGCCAGTTAGTTAGCTAGTCAGTTAGTTAGCTCGATAGATCGATCAATAGATTGATAGATATAAATTGGTCACATATTTTTTTTTTTGTTTTGGAGTTAAAGATGGCGCAGCGAGACTGGCTGCCTTTACAGCAGCTCCTGTATTTTGTTTTTGCTACTGTGAAATGTAAATTTCTCCACTGTGAGACAAATAAAGGCTCATTTAATATAATCTAATCAAATCTAAGTGTAAAACGTATCAACTGTAGGCACTGACAATGGAATTGCAGAAAGTGTGACATTCTTAGGAAAAAAAATCTAAACAGACATTCAATCACATAAAAATAAAGAAAATATTTTGAAAAAGATGGCCGACACCCAAGCCCTAAAAACCATCCCAAAGCAGCTGGTGCTACAATTTAGACCAGATCTGAGATAGTACAAATGCTACAAATCCACCTGCAGTCCTTTGACGACACAGCTCACGGAACTGACGCTTTATAATTTAAAGGACAACCGACACAATTGTTTTTGTTTCCGAACGGAAAAACGTTTTATAGCATCTAAAATACCCAAAACACGCAGGCTGATATTTTTAGTCAAATGAAAAACACCAATAAAAATGACTTAAAGTGCCCCAAAACTACTTCAGTTTCAGAAGGTACCGCCCCCTTGTTCGTGACGTCACGCCAGGACGTCTTGCCTTGCTCAAGAACCAAAACAATGGCTTCAGATTCGGAGAAGATGCTTTCTTGTTACTCATTCAGTTATGAATATGATTCAAATAGTTATGAAGAGGAAAGCATAAATGTTTGCAATCGATTAAAGAAGTCCTTCCGTGTCATTCTGAAGCGTCTGGACTGCAATGTAGCGTCCCAGAAAATGCACAAGATGGCGCCCAAGTGCCATTGGAAATGGGTTGATTTGTGATTGTTGGTTTATGATGCAACACACGATTCACCATCGCATCATTTATGTGTTTTCCTTCTAAATTCGCCATCAACACGGATCAACACGAAGTTTTCAGACCAAACAACGTACCCAAATGCATTGTGTGTCGCTTTCTCGGTCAGCGGCGTTCCAGACGTGACGTCACGTCAGGCATCGTCATCAACTCGAAAACAAGACTTCCTGAATATTCAGTGCAAGTCTTAAAAGGTAAACTATAGCCATATGTCGTGGAATCTTTGTAAAATACGCTCAGTAGAAGTTATTTTACAAATTATTTGTAAAATAAAAAAATTACAATTAATTATAAAAAATTAATTACAATTTGTCGGGAGGCATCGGGTGTTCTTTAAGTGTCTCTTCTAAAGCAGGGACAAGCGTGAAGAACGACAGGTACCTCATACGAGACATCAGCTCCTTGTATGTTGGCTGGATGTTGATGTCCTCTTCAACGCACACGTCTCTGCAAGCGCACGCAGGAACATTATTATAATTACAGTACATCCTGAGGACAACTTGGCTGTTTGAAGTAGCCAAGTATTCTCAGCCTTAACACAGATAAAATAGAAATATACCTGGTTTGTATTCCAGAAGGGCTGAGAAGGTAGCATCGCAGGCAGCTGTAGGTGAGGCCTCCTTCGCCCTCCGAGTCACTCTCCGGGAGGGGTTTGATGATTTTCACAAAGGATTGTGGAAAAATACCCGTCTGGTTGTTGACCGTGCCCTGTCGAAGGATAAAAACAAACACAGAAAAGTGTGAGGGATTCACACTTCTGGAAGGCTAACTAATTAGCTTGCGCGGGACACATGACAATTAGCATGTAAGCCTTTGTGAGTACACGCTTGTCTGTGCTTGCGCGCGTGTGTGTGTGTGTGTGTGTGTGTGTGTGTGTGTGTGTGTGTGTGTGTGTGTGTGTGTGTGTGTGTGCGTGCGTGTGTGTGTGTGTGCGTGTGTGTGTGTGTGTCTGTGTGTGTGTGTGTGTCTGTGTGTGTGTGTGTGAGAGGGAGAGACTAATGGGAAACGTAAAGTAGTCAGAAGTAGTTCAGAAATAATTAAATAAAAGTAAATCAACCAATTATCACTTTCAAGACATTCACTGACCTTCACATTGAACAAAAATAGAAACAAGTTTCCCATTGGAATTGACTAAAATAGAAAAAAGATTCTAGGGGAAAAAAAAACGTTTTTGGCTGTTTGAAGTAACATTTACCGGTAAAGCGTCTTCGCAAGTAATAATTTGGAGCACCTTTTATTTCACTTGAGTCAAGTCCCTCCCAAATAATGATGCTCACACAACCGTCGCGTTTTGTTTTTTTAAATAAATTTTTAGAAGCAGCGCAGAATGACAATAAACATGATTACACATTCCTATTAGTATTATTGATTGGACGTGTGCGCAGAGAAGCCAGAAGTTAAAAACAAGACTGAGATGAGTGCATCCTCCACATTTGCTTTGTGTCTCCCCCTCACTGCGGTTTCCCCGTCGCACCCACCTCCGGTTACTTCATCGTATGAGTAGCTTTTTGTGCCGTTTACACACGATAAACTACTTCTTTGATTCATTTGTAACACAAAATAATGAGGGTTAAACTACTCCACATATTAGCATTATGTTAGCATTACAGTGGAAAGGCTACATTATATATGTCACCTGCAACAGGAGGTGCTACGACATCTCTATAAGGCTGTCATCGAATGGATCCTGTCTTCTTCCATCACGGATTGGTTCGGGGACGCCACATAAATGGACAAAATCCGACTTCAATGGACAGGACGGCGGAAAAAAGTCAATGGCAGCGCCCTACCCACTCTCGAGGACTTGCACGCTGCAAGAATCCAAACAAGGGCGCAGAAAATCCTTCTGGACCCTGCGCACCCTGGCCACCACCTTTTCCAGCGACTCCCCTCACGTACCAAATCCAGCAGACATTTAAACAGATTCTTCCCCCGTCGCCATTAACTCTCTAAACAGTAACTGAAATATAACTGTATAGTGCCTCATTGCATTTTTTATGATAATACTAGTGCAGTGTGTTACTGGAGACAACTTCCTTGTGTGTTCAACATACTTGGCAATAAAGATGAATTGAACTTGATTTAACAATGGCCGACGGGTTGGAAATGATCCCCCACCTAACCGCCAACCTATCCATCCACCAAACCCCAGCACCTCCTCATGTCCTCGTAATGCCTTTGGGGAATACCTCCAGCCAGTCTGCGTTGACTCGATGCAGCAGGAAGATCAAGTCTCCACTCTTCAGGTTCAACTCTGCCTTGCTGCTGCCACAAAAGTCAAACATAGCCTGGCGGAAAAGAAGAGAAACAGTTTTGGAGTCAAATGTGGTCTTGCTTCATCTCCTGAGGTCAAGAGTGTCAGCGATGCAAAGAGGAAAAAGGGGGTCATGTGTCATACAATGGAACCAGAAGGCTCCATGGGTCAAAGAGCACAGCTCAGCAAGCATTGCAGGATCGATACACAATGTGTGTGTGTGATTTATTGCTTTTTTGCAAAGCTTGACTCACCTCTTCATGACAGCCAGTGATACAAGACAAATAGGTCAATATTAACTCCTTCACTGCCATTCCCGAATGTATTTGGGAATTAAAATATGACGTGGAGCGTTATTCCCGAATGTGTTCGGGTTTTGTTTTTTTCTTGCGGGGGGTGCGGATAAAGCGCTGGTCAGACCTGTGGCGGTTTTTCCCTTCCACAACGGGCAACATTTGCCTATTGTCCACGTTAGCGCTTTGTTCCAGCTTCAGCACTATATAAATCAATATATATGTATTTTATACAGCCTTGACCATCTAGAGCGCTTTGTTCCAGCTTCAGCTGTTTTTAAAGCGCTATATAAACCCATATGTATGTATTGCATTGTATTTTGGACAGCCACCCTCATTTCAAGCTCAGATAATTCCAAATCCATATCATTTAGGAATTAACTCATTTATTCTGATGAAAGAAGAGAGTCTGAGGTTTTTTACGCTGCATTGAATGTTTATGTAGTCCTAAAGCTCAATATCCTGTGGGACCTGCAATTTGATAATAATAATAATAATACATTTAATTTACAAGCGCCTTTCTGAACACTCAAGGACACTTTACAACAAAGACAACACACAAAACAGTAAAATCATGCATAAAGCAATAAATAATAAAACAGCATAATAAATTAGACCATGTAAGCAAGTTTAAGAGGTGGGTTTTCAGGTGAGATTTGAAAGTAGGAAGGGAGTCAATGTTGCGGATGTTGGGTGGAAGTGAGTTCCAGAGTTTAGGAGCGGAGCGGCTGAAAGCTCTGCACCCCATCGTTGTGAGACGGGCAGAGGGCGTGTAGAGGTGGAGGGTGGAGAG
The DNA here is from genome assembly GCF_051943395.1 of Hippocampus bargibanti. Classification (NCBI taxonomy): domain Eukaryota; kingdom Metazoa; phylum Chordata; class Actinopteri; order Syngnathiformes; family Syngnathidae; genus Hippocampus; species Hippocampus bargibanti. Next base: position 10,648,265 of record NC_142743.1, on the reverse strand, counting down.
TGAAAATGACAAATAGAAATCAGTGTCAGACCTGCAGCTTCCTCATATCCAGTTTTTAAGATCAATTTGCTTGCTCAAAAAATGGATTAAAGTAACCCAATCAGCTCCAAAATTCACAGCTACGCACTTTGTGCATTGAGAAACCAAACCCAACATTTTTAAGCGAACATCAGTGAGCACAGAGGGAGACGCGATGAGATGAGCTGCGCGCACATCAGGGCGCATGAGAAGACACGCTGGGGAGGAGAAACGGCAGCAGCAGCAGCAGCAGAGCACGGCTGGCCAAAAAAAAAAAGAACGCGGAGCAGCGAGAGTAGTAGGAGGGAAGTAAAGGAGGAGGAGGAGGTAGAAGAGGACGAGGTAGGAATAGTGAAATTTAAACAGAGGTACGGGGCTGACAGATCACTGCTGCCTTTGCTGTCCGCTTGGCTCGCAGCGAGTGAGGAAGATCGGGATCAACTTTACGGGACCATGTGCGGTGAGCAACTTTTTGTCTTTGATTTATTTCAACGATGCGACTATTATGAAATGCGATCAGGTGTGTGAGCGTTGTGTGCGTGTGAGTTTCACTCCACAATAAATCGGTATGAAAAATAATTTGACACCAATGCTGGCACACAAAATAAGTATAAGGCAGCATGAACTTTTTGTTCAACGAAGAACATATCCGACTACGCGTGGATATATATATATATATATATATATATATATATATATATATATATATATATATATATATATATATATATATATATACAGTAAAGTCTCGTTATATCGATATTCAAGGGAGTCCGAAAAAATATCGATATAACCGGGACTATCGATATATCCGATATCGATATAACGAGACTTTACTGTGTATATATATATATATATAAGCTAGCTAGCTTTCTATCTATTTGAGTTACTTCCGGGTTGAGTGAACGCTGGCGCATGTGGCTGCCGCTTCTCGACCGCAGAAAAAAACGATCCTGTGACTGTTAAGTGACCTTGAGAGTGCGCTTAGAAATGAAATGGATTATTATTACGATATATATATGTGTGTGTGTGTGTGTGTGTGTGTGTGTGTGTGTGTGTGTGTGTGTGTGTGTGTGTGTGTGTGTGTGTGTGTGTGTGTGTGTGTGTGTGTGTATGTGTATGTGTATGTATATATATCCTGATATTATCAGGATATTTTTTCCAACTATTTTTCTATATATATTTTTTGGAGGGGGCAGAATAATTATATGTTCTTTTGTTTTAATGTACTGAGAGTGATAATTTTGCAAATAAAAATTTGTGTTTTTTTGAATTTGAGACAAGCATATAAAATGGATGATTTAATAAGTTGTGATATTCATTTATTTATTTTTGTTTTGTTGTAGAATAATGTAGGCTTTATAATTTTTTGGTTTGAAAAAGCTGTTGTAAAAGTAAAAATGTAATGAAAAAAATTAATTGGATATGATTTTGTTTTCATGACGAAAAGCAAACTTTGTGCAATTACAAAAATGAACACATATTTTCTTCATGCCTTTTAAGGAAAACAAGTACATTTGGCCACATTAAATTATTTTCTTTTTACTCGTGAGTACGTTTGTTCAATGTATTAAAATTTACTTTATACAACAATTTCTTCTTTCAATGTCAAAATGCTGACACACAAGTACGATGTATTTAATTTAGTTTCAAAAAAAAATCTCACGACAAAAATGTTGGTTAAAAAAATCTGATTTTGTGAGTGAGTTATAAATAATTTGACCTGAAAAACTGCTGATACACAAGATAAAAAAAAACCCCATCCTTCCCCTTTTAATTTGTCAATTTTATTATGATTATTATTGAATTTCCTGAATCGATGTTGGACTAGGTTGGACTTTTTTCCCCTGCAAGATTATCAAACTGAGATAAATGATGTCAATGAAGTCAGCTTTTATAAAAGCTGACTCAAGAGTATAGAAAGTCTCAAATTGATCACCTGATCAGTAACTGAGAAGTCTGATAACAACATGGGAGGAAAGATTCAGTCACGAATATGTTAGCAAAACAAAAACTAGGCAAGGAACGTTGACACGACGTTCCAATAGAATGAAGCATTTCACTATTGTGCACAGGGAACGGCTAGAAATGACGCCTGAGTTAAGCCCGGCACAGGAGCAATCATCGTGCGCAATTACACGCGCACCCACCTGCCCTAACAAGCTTGTAAAAAGCCTTTGTTCCTTGATTAGCAGTAGCGAGGAGTGAGCTGACGTTCCCTTGGTGAAAAGCCGCAAGAGGAATATTTGATGAAGCCTGTACTGCACGATTCGCTACCCGGATAGTAGGGCTTCACTACTGTACCTGCAGGCCGATTCAGAACTGCCAGCCATGTTTCCATGGTAACAGCTTTGATCGCGTCAAGTGAAAAGAATCCTCACCATTTCTGGTGCACCGAAAACGACGTGATGAATGAGAAAGGCTGAAAGTTTTGGAAAGAAGCAAAGAGGCTGCTGAAAAATGGCCAGCAACGGATGAGACGATCATCCAATGGCAAATGGGGGACGAAGAAGGATGGGCAGCGCTGAGACGTGAAATAACTTTGTGACTTCGGATCGTGGCTAGCTTTAAAGGACAACCGACACCATTTTTTTGTTTCCTAACTGACATCAGAAAAACGTTTCATAGCATCTAAAATACCCAAAACACGCAGGCTGATATCTTTAGTCAAATGCAAAAGTCCAATAAAAATGACTTTGTGTCCCAAAACTGCCACAAAATGAGCTCGGAACTGGGCAGATTCAGAAAGTCCCGCCCCCTTGTTCGTGACGTCACTATTGGTCACACACTGCCTTGCTCCAGAATCAAAACAATGCCTTCAGAGAGTTCAGATTTGGAGAAGATGCTTTCTTGTTACTCATCCAGTTATGAATATGATTCAAATAGTTCTGAAGAGGAAAGCATAAATGTTTGCAATCGATGTCCTTCCGTATCAATTCGAGCCATCTGCAAGCGATGAAACCGGTGAAGATCTGGACTCCGTTGTAGCACCCAGAAAATGCACAAGATGGCGCACAAGCTCCATTGGAAATGGGCTGATTTGTCCGCTGGGAATTTGTGTTAAACTTACACTTTTTTTATGCGTGTTACCGCAATTGGCTGCGACACACAACGATTCACCATCGCGTTATTTCTGTAGAATTCCTTCTAATTTAACGATCAACACTGTGTTTTAAGATGAAAAAAGTACCCAGAATGCATTGCATGTCGCTTTCTCGGTCAGTGGGCATTCCGAATGTGACGTTATTTCGGGCATCGTCATGAACTCGAAATCAAGACTTCATGAATATTCAGCGAGACTCTTAAAACGCAAAATATAGCTATATGCCGTGGAATATTTGTAAAATGCACTGAGTAGAAGTCATTTGAAGTGATTTTACAAATTATGGAAGCAATTTGTCCGAAGGTGTCGGTTGTCCTTTAAAAATGATGGGTAATTGAGTAATAAATACATGACTTATATACAAAATAAAAAATAAATAGATGATTAACCAACTAAGTAAATAAATAAACAATTAATTGGGTAAATTAGTAATAAATAAATAAATAGATAGGTAAATAAATAAATAGGTAATTGAGTAATAAATAAATGAGTAATAAATAAAAAGTAGATGAATCAAATAATAAATGGGTCATTCAGTAATAAATAAATGGGTAATAGATAAATAGGTGAATAAATAAATACATAAATAAATGGGTAGTTGAGTAATAAATAACTAAATAAATAGATGAATACATGAATAAATGAATGGGTAACTGAGTAATACATAAATGGGTAAAAAAAATAATGAGATGAATAACTAACCAAATAAATAAATAAATGGGTAATTGAGTAAGAAATACATGACTAATATATATCTGAATTAATAAATAAATAAATAAATAAATAAATGGGTACTTGAGTAAGAAATACATGACTAATATATATCTGAATTAATAAATAAACAAATAAATGGGTAATTGAGTAATAAATAAAAAAAAGTAAAAAATACATTAAAAACATAATAGGAAAAAATAGATGAATAAATAAATTAATAAATAAATGGGTAATTGAGAAATAAATACATGCGTAATAAATAAAATAATAAATAAATGAATGAATGAAGTGGTGAATAAATGAATAAATAAAAGCGTTCATTGTTTTGATTGTGTGAAATGTCCTTTCGTGGTACAGATCTGAGGTAGCAGGGTCTCACACCTCTGTCCCACCCCGAGATCCCTTTCCAGGTCACCTCATGTTTGAATTTTCCGAGCTTGCTATATTTTGTTCCTACCACTTTGACTTATGGCAGTTTCAATCGAGGGATGGCTTGCATTATGGCTGCATCAGTTTATCAGAGTTGGGTGGAATTTAGTTCTCTGACGAGAATTGACAATTAGCGACCACTTTTGATAATTGAGAGGAACACGAGAAGCATGCCATCCCCTTTGCTTTCTCAGAGAGAGAACGATCTAAAATAAAACGTTGAGTAGGCTGGTAGCGTTGTGGGTAGGATACGCTGGTCTTTCACTGCTGTGTGGGAGAGGGAGTGAGGGAGCGAGCAAGCGAGTGAGAGCGAGGGGCGAGTTAACTCAAGAGGCTTAGCTCGGTTCGTTAATAAAAGAATGATGGAGTGTGTTGATAGTGTTCTATTAAGCGCTGGTCAGACCTCTGGCAATGTTTTTACCTCCTACGAGGGGGCAGCATTTACCTTTTGGACAGCTGCCCCCATTTCAAGCTCAGATAACTCCAGAACAATATAACTTGGGAAATAACTCATTTTTTCTGATGAAAGAAGAGAGTATAGACACTCCCCAACTTACAACCAAGATATGTTCCGAACGGTATCTAACAATATTTAAAGGACAACCGACGTCACTTTTTTGTTTTTTAACTGACATCAGAAAAACGTTTTATAGCATCTAAAATACCCATAACACGCAGCCTGATATTTTTAGTCAAATGCAAAACACCAATAAAAATGACTTAAAGTGTCTAGTGACTAGTGACTTAAAGTCCATCTGTGAGGAAAGGGGGGGGGGGGTCAAGATCCTATGCTAACGCAGTGCAACGATCCTAAACAAACACAATAAAATAAATGTGTATATACCTCAGCCCTCGGTGATGAGAAAATGTCCGTCTTGGGTTTGGCAGTCTTACTAAAAAAAAAAAAGACAAAGAAAAAGCAAATTAGGTGAATTGAATGAACGCATGAAAATGTTGTCCAACATGGAGTGTGGTTTCAAAAGTGTTCCGAGGGCAACATCACCATGTGAACAACCGCGCCGCATGGGTTGGGAAAAGGGCATGTGTGTGTGAAGGAGAAGTCATGAGGCTTCAATTTTGCATCATTTCCTGTTGAGAGAGTACCCACAACCTTACCACATATTCTCGTGGCGAAACACACCATGCGCAAACCGTGGCTGAGTGGTCATCGCAAATAAGGAAGTAAGCTTAGAAAAGAACAACACAAAATTGTGTGTGTGTGTGTGTGTGTGTGTGTGTGTGTGTGTGTGTGTGTGTGTGTGTGTGTGTGCGTGTGTGTGTGTCTGTAGAGTGTGTGTATGAGAGAAAGAGTCATACCCTTAAAGGACAACCGACACCTCCGGACAAGTTGTGTCCATAATTTGTAAAAGCACTTCTTCTACTGAGCGTATTTTACAACTACCAATGTTTATTCCACAGCATATAGCTATATTTTACGTTTTAGGACTCGCACTGAATATTCAGGAAGTCTTGTTTTTGAGTTAATGACGATGCCTGACGTAACGTCACGTCAGGAACGCCCCTGACCGAGAAAGCGACACACAATGCATTTTGGGTACTTTGTTTGGTCTGAAAACATCATGTTGATCCGTGTTGATGGCGAAATTCGAATGAAAACCACATAAATAACGCGATGGTGAATCATTGTGTGTCGCACCAACACTATCAATTGCGATTGCTGATTTGTCTGCTGAGAATTTGTGTCCACTTTTATGGTGGTACATAAAAGTGGACACAAATTCTCAGCAGATAAATCGGCCCATTTCCAACGGCGCTTGTGCGCCATCTTGTGCATTTTCTGGGACGCTACATTGGAGTCCAGACGGCTCGAATTGATACAGAAGGACTTTTTTAATCGATTGCAAACATTTATGCTTTCCTCTTCAGAACTATTTGAATCATATTCATAACTGGATGAGTAACAAGAAAACATCTTCTCCGAATCTGAACTCTCTGAAGCCATTGTTTTGTGTTTGGAGTATCCTGGCGTATGAGTCATTTGCGTACGACAGAAATGTACGCATGCTGTCATCTGTGAAAATAGAGCCATGAGTGATTCGATTGTATTTCGAAGAAACACTGAACACGAAATCCTTTGGGGGGAAATTGTTTGGAAAGCCGAACAAACTCCAGCGTCCACGGCTAATTAGATTCATAGAGATTTTGAACGGCCTTCAGAGTGTGATTGAAACTTTGCTGGTCTTCTTGATAATAGTTTGACCAATTCTACCGTTGGTGCTTCACGAGATATATAAACAGAAAGGGGCTCACACTTTGCGGGTGGGCGGTCGCAGACGCCTGAGAGCTCGAGGCTGGTGTTGACTGTCCTGCTCCGTCTGGTAGAAGAACATCCTGAGATCCTCATCCAGCAGCAACCAAGTCGGAAGACCCAAAAGCCTCTGCGGGAGAAAAGTGAGGGAGAAATTTGTGGCATGATGTGGAGCAAAATTCGCGAATTTGTTCATTTTTTTTCTTTGCGGGGCCTGCCAATAAAGCGCTAGACAGACCTCTGGCAATGTTTCTCTCTGCCACGAGGGGGCAGCATTTGCTTTTTGTCCATGTTAGCACTTTTTACAGCTTCAGCTGTTGTTAAAACACTATACAGTGAACCCTCATTTATTGCGGGAGATACGTTCCAAAAATAGCCCGCGATAGGTGAAATCCACGAAGTACAATGTAGTCAGCTTTGTTGTTTTTACACAATGCAAAACTGTACATACTGCAGAATGAAACAAAAAATACAACTTCTCTTTTAATAGTTTAAAGAACAGTGTTGTAAAACAATATTTCTCGTCCTGACTCCGCTGCGCTGTAGCGTCTTTTTCTACTGAAGGAGTGTTTCTCCGAGAGAAGAACATTGTTATCGGTCGTTGTTGGCACTCATTTTTTTAGCAAGAAGATTTTTATAAAGCGACATGGCCCTATTTCTAGAAGCAGAATGCTCCATGAGCTGTTCAAACCTAGTGTGTTTGATTTTATTCTGCTTTGTTTGCAGAGTTATTTCTTTTACTTTGTTTGTTTGCACCTTTGCATGCCATTAATAAAAACATGAATAAAAAAAAAGTTTTTTCCCCTGAAAGAAATGTGCGATGCATCGCGATAAGTGAACCGCGAAGTAGCGAGGGATCACTGTATAAACAATATATATGGATTGTATTGTATTTTGTAGAGCCACCCCATTTCATGCTCAAATAACTCAAAACCCATATAACTTAGGAATTACCTTTTTTTCTAATAAAATAAGAGAGGCTTCTTACACTGAATTGAATGTTTATATAGTCCAGGGGTGTCAAAGTCATTTTTTGCCGCGGGCCACATTGTAGTTATGGTTTCCTCTCGAGGGCCGTTATGAATTTGGGGAACCCATTAGAATGTTTAAATTCCTTCAAATATTACATATAGAGCACACAGCAAATTAATGAATAACTCGTTTTCAAATCTGAAGTCAAGAATAATGACTTTTATTGTGGTTGACATCCAAACATATGAAATTTTGGCTCAGATTTTAGCAATCATCATGGAATTTAACAAGTTTGATTTGCTTTTGCGGGCCGACAAAAATGATGTGGCGGGCAGGGTTTGTCCCGCGGGCCTTGACTTTGACACCTGTGATATAGTCGTAAAACTCAATATTCTTTGGGTCCTGCAATTGGAGGAAAAATGACAAAAAAACCCACAGCGACACATTTTTGCAGGCATTTGAGGCCGGTCTCGCGAGGTGGAAGGTGTGAAGCAGGAAAAGATGGAGGGAAGAAGAAGAAAAAAAACACGTAGGTTGCTGCCAAACAAGCACGGCAAGCGAGTAGGAGAAGACGATGTGGTTTGAGCGTTTTGTGTATTTTTTATTAGATTTTTTTTTGGGCTGCACGCAACGTGTCAAAAGTCCCACAACTGCTGTCAGTCAGGCGTGATGTGGGCACGGCGGCCACAAGTAGAAAGAGGGGGAGAGAAGAGGCGACGCCTACGTGCGCAGCTTCATTGCAAACTGCTGTTTCGGTAAACGTCGGTGCGGAATTCACCTACGGCATCGCTCAGCCCACTAATAGGTGAAGGCGTGCAAGTTGGAGAGAGAGCGCAAACAAAACGTCGCTGGGATTCCAGCGCCGCTATTACCTTCATGTACGTATTCAGCTCGGGGATTCGGCTCTCCGCAATCTCCCGTTTGTTGCCGATGAACACTTTACCTGGAGGCAGAGCAATGAAAGCTTTTTTGAAGATAGAAAGCCAAGAATTCAATTCTTTACGTGGACTGTCAAAACTGGTTAGGAAGGTGTAGTAATATAAAAAAAATGTAGACTATACACCTGTGGGTCTTCTTCTTTTCCTTTCGGCTTTTCCCTACAAGGGGTCGCCACAGCAAATCAGTGCCCTCCATCTACAGAGGTTTGATCCGCAGGTTTGTTTTGGCCAAGCTTTTACGTCGGATGCCCTTCCTGACACAACCCTCTGTATTTATCCGAGCTTGGGACCGGCACAAGAAGACTTATGTCCCTTACTATACACCTGTGGTTAATGTTAAATAAATTATATGTCTACATGTGCGACTGCACCATCTGTGTTCCAATATCGATTACATTCAGGCAAACTTTAAGGCACGTTTTTTATTTCTTCGTCTTCTTCTTATTATAATATTATTATAGTATTATCATAATATTTATGACAGAAACCAAAATTTTAAAAACTCAATAATAACGGTTTATGAAATTATCGTATAAGTTACTATAAAGAAAGCTTTGGTTCCAAGACAATGCTTACAATATGAATCGTATTTATTAAATATGGGAATTATAAATGTTGCTAGAGATTTTAGCAAGCATCATGACATGCTTAACTCATTCACTGCCATTCCTGGATTTATTCGAAAATTGAAAACCATGACGTAGAGCGCCATTCCCGAAAGTTTTTTTCCTTGTTTAGGTGTTGATAAAGCACTGGTCAGACCTCTGGAAATGTTTTTCCATCCCAAGAGGGGGCAGCATTTGCCTTTTGTCCATGTTAGCGCTTTGTTACAGCTTCAGCTGTTGTTATGAAAGTGCTATATAAATCAATAAGTATAATATTGTATTTTGTAGAGCCGCCCCATTTCACGCTCTAATGACTCAAAACCCATATAACTTAGGAATTAACCTTTTTTTGTAATAAAAGAAGAGAGTCTAAGGTTCCTTACGCTGAATTGTATGTTTATATAGTCCAAAAACTTAATATTCTGTGGGTCCTGCATTTTGAGTGAAAATGACAAAAACCCTGGCACTGACACATTTTTGCACATTTTCTGGCAGCGAATGAGTTCATTTGCTCCTGCGGATAACAATAAAATGACGTGGCGGGCCGGATCTGGCCCTTTGGTTTGATACCTATGCATTTAGGGTTGTGAATGTTCAAAGTTGATGCTAGTTTCCCTGGCCTGTCAATAGCATTTATCATTTTTGTTAATAATTCAAGCAAGTGTATGTTTGTATTTTATTTTTAGTTTCGTAGCAAAGCTAAATCGAGAGTGGTCATAAAACAACTTGTTCCAGACTAGTAGTCCAAGCCATTTAAACTCCCTTATCAGTACTGGAGTTCTCAATTTTTAATTATTTTTTGACGGTAAGTTCCACTAAAAAAGCAGGCTGAGCACCACCATCACAACCCAAATTAAAATACAATGTATATACAGTATGTACTCCCCGGTTTACAAAATGAGTCACAGATTAAACCTAAGACAAAAACTACAAGATGATATAACCCCTCTAAAGTCCAGAAAGGATGGTGACGACGAAATCACTCCCAATGCCATTTAATGCTGTTATTAAATTCCATTTAGCCCACTCCTAATGACCCTCGGCCTTAATATTCAGCTCACACTCAATCAATTCCTCCTCCTCCTCCACCTTCTCTCATTCACACCAAAGCAGTAAATGACTCAGCCACTGCGCGACACCAGTTCCTTTGAATTGAATCAAATTGTCTTTTGTAACCATCATTTTTATTTTAAAGCCGATGATTTGTTTCACAAAATGCTGTATGACATCAAAATTACTAGCCAAAGGAGAGTCATCCTGCTATGTAATGACTTGTTTCAAAACGGCAGACAAGACCATACGTCGTTTATTTATTTATTTTTGGTCATCCCATCATCCCATGTCTCTCCTTCGGTTTCCCTTTCCAGCTTGATGAGCTCTGCAATTAAACCCATCAGATCTAATATTACCTTGCGGATTCCTCTGTGGCAAATTTTGAAAAAGTTTGTAGAATTGTTGAACGCTGACTCCCTCCCTACTCATTCAGTGATGAGATTGGTTGAAGTCGTAATGTTCTCCGTTTCCACAAAAATAAATTGTGATTGAGCAGCGTACATTAAAAGTGCTTTTTAAGGTTTTGCTACTTTTGACTTCCGCAAAAGGTGCAATCTCAACCGAAATGTGGAAATGAAAGAGGCAGTAGTGGTCTGAAATGATTACGATGGGTCATGTTCTATTCAAAATGGCGAGTATACCAGCAAACGTTGAAATAGTCCCGCGATCCTTGTGAAGATAACGTGGATGGTAAAATATAGCTTTCGTCAAATTCCAACCAAGAAAATGTTAAGAAAAGAAATCAGACTGTTAGCTCAGATGGTCAACATGTTTTGGCTCAATGATTTGCTGTCCAATGGAAAGGACGTACTGTATTTTTCACTAAACACACTTTGTTACACTGTCAGTTTATGGGCTAACCAAAAGTCAGTTATTACAACCAAAAAAAACAGCAATTGACTTGACTCATCACAACTGCTGATGAAATCCAAATGCATGACACCTCATCACTCTTATGTTTATCACCTTTCTTAGCGTTGTTATTGCTCTCTCCCCGGTACAAAGCGTTTAAAAAGCCTCCCGAGGCGCAATCAACCGATCAAGCAAACAGGTGCGCCGCATCTCCAACAGCCTCGCAATCAAAGGCCAAATTGTTTTCCAAGCTACTTTCGGCATACAATAAGCACAGAAACAAACGAAAAACTTTTTGCTGGAATGAATATATCATCTGAATATATATATATGAATATATCATCTGAAGCTAGCGTTCAACAAATACAGTACCTGGAATTGTGGGCAGCACACATGTGTTGGGACCAGGTCTGTCTGGGTCCTCTGGGGCATATCTGGACTCCAGGATTTGGTGAAGGCTGAAAAACTCACGGTAACGCCTGTAGATGAGATACTTGCTCCATCCTTTGGTTTTCACCTCAACAACAAACTTCTGTCATTGTGGATGGAAGACAAAGACGTTTTTGTGAAAGACGTCGCTGTTAAATGTTAACAATCAGCTTGTATGTTTGTTTTATTTTTCTCGAAACTTACAAAATAGTCAATGAAGCCTTTTTTTTCCTCGATATCCGCAATGGTGGCACTGATGGGGACGTTATTAGGCAGCTGGTCAAAGTCACTAGATAACAGAAAATGTTTCATATTAAAATTAGTCAAAGTACAAATTACCTTTCCGTATGCCACATACAGTAAAGTCTCGGGAGTCGGGAAAAATATCGATATAGTATATCGGATCCTGCGCCGAACTGCATTAAAAGTGGGCAATAAATGGGGGATCTTTGATATGGCATGTAATTTTCTCCCTGAGTTCATGGATTGCATAGATTGCGTATCTAGCATGCTTTTGTACTGTAGTGAAGTGAAAAATAAACGTATGCATTAAATAAAAACGTAAACATTATTTTCATAACGCACTCTTACAAGAGTGACTCTGAGTAAATATTCAATAATGCACTCAACAGTGTTCTATACACATGAGAGAAACCACGAAAGCCAGCATGTACATATGAAAAACAGTGATTATTGCAAGCGATAAAAAGATATCTGAATACAAAACAATTAAATACATGTATGGAAAACAAAAACTGCAACATTTACATTACTTATTCTTATTCTTTGAAGGTGACCGGCAAACTCTTCACGCCACTGAAGCACCTCGGTACCCGTCATGTTTGCGCACGGCACGAAAGCTGGTCACGTGACCACCGGTGTTAGCCAAAAATCAAACAATACGCCGTTTACAGATTTCGCTAATGGTGGTATTGAAATCCTTAAGCAAATATTGATTCAGCTTTAAGCTGCTTTTGTATTGCTATAAGCAGAACAAATTGGCTGGCGGGAGATGAAAAGGGCATCGTAGTAACCGGATTATCGTAATAACCGGGTATCGTACTAACCGGAACTAATTATTTCATAAAAGACTAGAACATTGCTGGGAAATGAAAATAGTATCGTAATAGGCAGTACTATCGATATAATCGATATAACGAGACTTTACGGTACCGACTATTTTACAACTGGGAGAAACACAAGGTGTATAATTGACTTTTAAAATGTTTGTAATTTTTTTTTAACATTTGTATTCTTGGCAGTTTACAGTGATACTTCAGCTAACGAACTTAATTGGTTTCCAGAAAGTGTGTGTAAGGCGAAAAGTTCGACTGCCAAACATTTATTTCCCATAAGAAACCATTAAAAATGAGAATAATCCGTTCCCAGGTCCCCATAAAACATAATTTTCTACTAAATAAGCCTTAAAACTACACAAAATCCACCTTATTTTATGTATAATAAATGTGCTATTGTATGGTAATTAAAGAAATAAACTGTTCTGTATAATAAAGTCGTTCTATTCACTTTTGTGATGGTCGGTGATGTAGTTGCCTCTTGATGATATCCGAATGAAGTTGCCATGCTTTCTATGTGATAATACCCTCACTCACATTGTCCCCTGCGAGCTGCTTTTCGTAAATCCAAATCAACAGAAGTTTTTCAATCTCTTCTATTGCCCGAGGGCGTTGCTTAGACAACACAGAAACACCCTTAGCCACACGTAGCAATGGTCGATTGAGCGTACTGGTACTGGGAGGCTAAGCCACACAAACGCACACCTCATTCGTATTTTTTGATGATCTCCTTCTTTTGCTCGACCGTAATTTTCTTTTGTGTCCTCTTCGGCTTAACACTAGCCTGTGGTGGGGTCTTTTTCGGTCCCATAATAGCAAAAGTACTCCACTCGATAACAAACCACGTCTGCACTCAAAGGTGGTGACGAAAACTAACCACCAACCACCGTGGCGCTGTGTGGTTTGGTTCGTCCGCCGAAAACCTGTTGCTATGCCAAGATTATATTCTCGTGAATTTAATGTTCGTAAAGTGAAAAATTGGTGAGCTAAAGCGTTCGTAAACCAAGGTATCACTGTACAGCTAGCTAGTTAGCTATGTAGGTGGCAATTTATCAATTTGCTATATATTTACTATCTGTATAGCCAGCTAGCTATGTAGATGGCTATATATTAGCTATATGGCTATCTAGCTAGTTAGCGTCTATCTATTTGAGTTACTTCAGGGTTGAGTGAACGGTAGGTGCATGTGGCTGCCGCTGCTCACCCGCAGAAAAAACAATTTTGTGATTGTAAAACAACCTTGAGTTTTGAAAGGCGCTGCAAAATCAAATTGATTATTATTATGATTAAATATTACGAACGTATTTTTAAAAAATACTCAAGATATGACCCATTTTTAGTACCCTCACTATTTTTAATAATCATAAACTTGTTTTGTTATAGAAAACTTTGACTTACTCTGCTTTCACCACTGTAAAATATATAAAACTCAATTCATAAATGTGTCATCTAATTGTTGTATATAACTAGTGTGAAAAAAGTGACACAGAAGAGTCAGTGAAAGGAACATATTTGTAAACTCACCTTACGTAACGTAGCTGCTGCGGCGGTAGCGACATGGCTAACGGTGTCAAATGGTTGGAGAAAGCAAACAAAATGGTTTCCAAAGTGTGAATGACGCCAAAGTAGAAAGAAAGATGGAAAGAAAGAAGTATTATCGGAAGTGAGGAGGAACTCATTTCGCACATAAGACAAGGGCAGGACTACAGACAAGCAACCAGGAAGTCTTTCCAAACAAACCAAAAAAAGGGAACTTCAGTACACGAATACAACAAATAACAATCGGTCTTTTAGATAACTTTTTTAAATGCAAAATTGCTGTTTGGGAGCATAAAAACAAAAACAATATCATTTGGTCTCATTTGATGGAAATATGAATACGTCATTATTTTTGCCTATTTTCTTCATTTGTTGTTTCCTTTATTTGTTGTACGATTAAAAAGTGAAATGCAGGCTTTACTTTATCCCTAAAAAGTTTGAAAATACAGGATATCAAAAGTTAATTCGCAAAATGATAACAAAATTCACCACCTCAAAAGTACTGAACTCCCAGAGTCCAGTACCCCCATACCATACTCACCAACATTAAAATACAGTGATACCGTGGCTTACGAACTTAATTGGTTCCCAGACAGTGTGTAAAGCGATAAGTGTGTATCCCAAAAATGTATTTCCCATAGGAAACCATTAAAATGAGAATAATCCATTCCCAGGTCGCCATTAAAAAAAATTATACTTTCTAATTTTCAAGGACAACCGACGTCACTTTTTTGTTTCCTAACTGGTATAGAAAAACGTTTTATAGCATCTAAAATACCCAAAGCACACAGTATGATATTTTTAGTCAAATGCAAAACACCAATAAAAATGACCGAGCCCTGTTTTGAATCGTGAATGGAGGGGGTAATCATGTATAAATGATGCAAGATGGTGACAGAGCACGTCAAACGGATTGCATCATAAATCATCTAACATGTACACAATCAAATTTATGTTACATAAACAATAGTATTCAGTACAGTATTATTCACCGTCAACACAAGTGTCAACGAGGCTCCGCAATCGTCTTCGCTAATGCATTCGTGTGTGTGTGTGTGCGTGTGTGTGTGTGTGAATCACATTGTAGCACATACCAACACGAAAAACATAATCCAGAAAATGTTGATGTTTCTATCTCATCTGAAATATGGGATAATGACTTATTTGTCATGGCTGACAAGTCCATTTCTTGCAGTGGAATCAAAAGTAAATTGTAATGCAAAATGAAGGACAAACAACCCAAGTGTTAGGCTAGAATCCGCTAGATTGTGTGACAGTGCAGTGAAAAGATGTGCTTAAGTATACACAAAGCATTAAAAAAAAAGTTCAGTTTCTTTTGGCTAGCAGACGCCGCTCACTGTGAATAACGGCAATGAGTTTTCAAGCAATCTATTCACTGTCAAGGCCAGGCAGGGAGCACTGATGATTGCATGTGCAAGTGAACACACGAAGAAACGCTTGAGTTTTTTTTCACCCGTGCTATGGGTTCGCTGAGGATTTTGAGCAGGGTTGGATTTTGGATTGCATCTACCCACGGTTGGGTTCATTATTTTGACTGTGGAGATTGGGTTGAAAGTTGCAATTGGGCTACCGTTTTAGAACCAGCATTTTTGGGTTACTTTCAGCCCACTAGTTTCAAGGGTTAAATGGATAGATGAATAAATATTTTTTAAATCCCCTAAATGTACTTCTTTCCAAAATGTAACACTGTGATTGATGTCTTTGCGACATCGCATTGTATCACTCATGCCCCCGGAACATGGATTAAATTTAGGTGATCGTTTGTAAAGTTTTTTTTAACTCATTCACTACCAGACAATGTGTAAAATTGCGTCCAATATCGTGCCAGGGTTTTTGTCATTGTCACTTGAATTTCAGGACCCACAGAATATTGAGTTTTAGGACTACATAAACATTCATTCAATACAGCAAACCTTAGACCAGGGGTGGGCAAACTTTTTGACTCGCGGGCCGCATTGGGTTCTAAAATTTGACAGAGGGGCCGGGCCAGGAGCATTTGGAGGGAGTGTTTGGGCCGGAAATACTCCGAACAAGTTATGTCCATAATTTATAAAATCACTTCAAATGACTTCGACTGAGCGTATTTTACAAAGATTCCACAGCATATAGCTATAGTTTACGTTTTAAGACTTGCGCTGAATATATGAAGTCTTGTTTTCGAGTTGATGACGATCCCCATGTGACGTCACGTTTGGACCGCCCTGACCGAGAAAGCGACATACAATGCATTTTGGGTACTTTGTTTAGTCTGAAAACTTCATGTTAATCCGTGTTGATGGCGAAATTAGAAGGAAAACACATAAATAACGCCATGGTGAATCGTTGTGTGTTGCACCAAGACAACTATTTGATATTCGCTGACACAAATTCCCAGCTGACAAATCAGCCCATTTCCAACGGAGCTTGGGCGCAATCTTCTGCTTTTTCTGGGTGCTACATTGCTGTCATTGACGGCTCGAATTGATATGGGAGGACTCCTAGAATCAATTGCAAACATTTATGCTTTCCTCTTCAGAAGAACAAGAACAAGAAAACATCTTCTCCGAATCTGAAGCCATTGTTTTGATTCTCGAGCAACCTTCTGAAACTGGCCATTTCCGGATTCATTTTGAAGTCATTTTTATTGGTGTTTTTCATTTAACTAAAAATATCAGCCTGCCTGATTTGGGTATTTTAGATGCTATAAAACGTTTTTCTGATGTCAGTGGGAAACAAAAACAAAAAATGGTGCCGGTTGTCCTTTAAATGTAGTATGTACAAACCTCATAGCACAGTAAAAACACTACAACCCAATTTATTAACTGTCTTTCAAATGTGAAAAATATCCCTGATCAGTTAATAAATTTGTCTCAAGGAATATGCAAGATATGGCATTTACAAACTATTTCGCAGATACTTGGAGGAGGAAATGGAAATAGATTAAAATAACATATGCACTGTGATTTATCAAGATTGCGTCTGTTTTTAAGTTTCCATCGAAGGGGCAAAGAAATCAACATTTATTGAAAAATGGAATCACTTTCAACATTCAAAACATATTATTACACAACGAAATATTCAAGCTCAATAATACCTACTTGTGTTAAATTCCGCCAAATCATAGATGGTTTGTCCTGACCGCGCGCTCAACAAACTCCTCACTGACGCTCTCGCCTTCACGCGCTAACAAAACACGTGTACCGTCGCCGAGCACACAAACATAGACTACCTGCAGTTGAAATTTGCATACTCGGCTCGGCAGCCAATCAGAAGCCTGCTTCTTTCTTCCGGACTTTCGCAAGCGTTACAAAGTCGTGCAATTGCATGTCATTTTCCAAAATAGATGCACAGAACCTCAAACTAGAAGAAAGATTCAAAAGAAGCTAACAACATATGTGACGCTACAAAACGTAAATTTACATTAAACCGTGACTGTAAAGTGTACGTGAGACTTATGAAAGGGGCTTAGTGGCTCGTAGGAATCAATGCAAACGTTGCATTGTGCACCACAATGACAATCGACTACTGTAGCAAAATTTACAGCCATGCGCATTTGCCGTAAATTAAGCAAGGTAGCATTTGTAGTTGGTGCATTCTTGATTTAAAAAAAAAAACTTTATACTTTGTGACAATGTTTCTTAATGGGATTGGTCTCATTTTGCTTCAAGTTGGGAAAAATGGGCCAGGCAACTTTTCAGTTATCTGCCCTGTTGTTCGCTAGCTTTTTGTCATGAGTTTTAGACACTGTTTGTACTATAATTTGGGCAAGTTCGGCGGGCCGGATTGAAAAGCCTAACGGGCCGTATGTGGCCCGCGGGCCGTAGTTTGCCCATCCCTGCCTTAGACTCTCTTCTTTCATCCGAAAAAAAAGTTAATTCCTAAATTATATGGGTCTGGAGTTACTTGAGCTTAAAATGAGGGCAGCTGTGCAAAATACAATGCAATCCATACATATTTGTTTATATAGCGTCTTAACAACAGCTGAAGCTGGAACAAAGCACTAACATGGCCATTGTGGAAAAGAAAAAATATTGCCAGAGGCCATGGCCAGCACTTTATCGGCACCCAAACAAGAAAAACAAAACCCGAACAAATTCGGGAATGGCAGTGAATGAGTTAATATGTCTTCTGACTTTAAAGTCCTCAAAAGGGTGAAAGGAAAATGGATGGACGGATGGATAAATGTGGTCAAGAAACGTTATTTTTAATATGGGCTTCTGATATACAGGAGGGTCTGGATCTTATTTTCTGTGATGAACTGAGTTTGTGTAGTTTATCACTTTTCATAGCAAATTACAAAACAGTATAGATGTGAAATTGACAATTTACTGTGTCATTACATAACAAGAGGTTGGCTGCGTAACAGGCCAAACAGCCAGCAACTTGGTGGATTCCTTTTTAAGAACGCGCCCACGGCCGCCCTCACATGCAAAAGCCTTAGCGTGCATGCTAAATATACTGTGGTTAATGCGTGTGCATATTTGGCAAACAGTTGAGGGCCGTGAGTGGTCTCCTGTTTCCCACTCAAGCTGCTTACTGTAGTTAGCTCTGGCTGCCAATGAGCCAATTACGGTAAATGCTGGGCTTGTTGCGGCTGAAATAGCAAAATATATGTGTGAAAAATATTTGCCTATTGGGTTTTTCTTCCAAAAATACATATACTGTATACCGTACATTGTTTTTCTGAAGAGAATATATACACAGTGATACCTCGGCTTACGAACGCCTTGGCTAACAAACTTTTCGGCTCACGAACGTTTAATTCACGAGAATTTAATCTTGGCATACAAACTATTTTTCGGGATACACATGGAGCGCAACAATGAGTGATGTGTCGTTCGTGAACGAGCCCGTTCTGCAAACAAGGAAATGGCAGCGGACTTTTTTTTTGTCCTCTATTCCCCACCCCCAGTCTTCGTTAAAGCCGCACGTGATTGGTCAAGAACGCAGCAGTGGGGAGGGGGGGTTAAAGAAACACAGAGCTGCAATTTAAAATAGATAGGCAGACGACAAAGAGTGTGAAAATGGATAGAAAACTGTGAAATTTGGACTCATTTCAACTTTATTGATGGTTCAAAGGCAGAGTGTAGACTTCAAGGTTAAAATATCTCATCAATCAGGCTCCACAAATAACCCACACAAGCCATCTGTACATTTGATGCAAAAAGCTATCAACCCAGCTAAACAGAACTCAATTGATGAGGAACTAGGTACAATTATTGCAAAGAAAGCACAACAACTTCACTCGGATATCGTCAGGAGGCAACCTGGAAGTTCATCATCCATTGATAATTTCAAGGCTAGCCATGGATGGTTCGAGAAATTTAAGCGTCGTACAGGGATCCATAGTGGCATTTGTCTGGGAGTTGCGTGTGTGTCTATAAAGTCTCGTGATATCGATAGTACTGCTTATTACGATA
This sequence comes from Hippocampus bargibanti, assembly GCF_051943395.1. Classification (NCBI taxonomy): domain Eukaryota; kingdom Metazoa; phylum Chordata; class Actinopteri; order Syngnathiformes; family Syngnathidae; genus Hippocampus; species Hippocampus bargibanti. Next base: position 10,628,848 of record NC_142743.1, on the reverse strand, counting down.
CTATTTCTATGAACGCAAGGAGAAAATTTACATGCCACAGTGCAGAGGTCGCCGGTTCTCTGCCTCCTCCGGCCTCCCTGTGTGGAGTTTGCATGTTCTCCCCTGGCCCGCGTGGGCAAAAATGTTATTTGTACTGTATGCCTGATATCATCGTAAGTTAGTGCCCAACTGTATCACGTTTAATGGATATTTGACTAAACTACCAACAAACATTGATCAAAATGTGCTTGAAGCTTGTATCTTATCCTGTATGTTACCATGGAAACGTGTCCCGTCCTCATAACTCAGGGTGAACCTGATGCGTGTTCATTCCTCCAGCTGACAGGATGGTGATGACGGACCTGTTGAAAGCGGAGGAGATCAAGAAAGGGCTTGATGCCTTTGCAGGTTGGTTGATGTGCAGTACTGTGAAAAAAAAATAATTTGTATTTATCACATCAAAGGGGATTTCAAACGTGAAATGTTAAGGCCACAACATTGACTTTATTCACATAGTAATTTGGAAAGCATATTTTGTTTATGTCGGTTGTCTTTGCTAAATATTTAATTTGTTGAATGATCTCCAAATTAACCTTTTTTTTTTGTTTTAAAATTTAGCCTAATTGGCTTAACTCATTCACTGCCAGACATGTGCAAAAATGTGTCCACTCCAGTGCCAGGGTATTTGTCATTGTCACTCGAATTTCAGGACCCACAGAATATTCTTTCAGGACTACATGCACATTCAATGCAGTGATAGAAACTTTAGACTCTTTTTTCATCAGAAATGCAATGCATACATTTTGCTTTAGATAGCAATTTACCAATAGCTGAGGCTGGAACAAAGCGCTAACATGGAAAAAAAGGGAAATGTTGCCCCCTTATGGAAAAGAAAAAAAAAACATTGCCAAAGGCCATTGCCAGGACCCAAACAAGAAAAAACAAAACCCGACAAATTCGGGATTAACGCTCTACGTCATATTATCAATTCCCAGATAAATTCGTGAATGGCAGTGAATGTGTTAATCAAGTGGCCTTTGCGATTTTACTCAGCAAAGAGCAAATATGTTAAAATTCTGGACAATTATTGATGTGTGGGTAGCACGCGTATGCTGAAAGACATCTGGATGAATAATAATAGACTCTTTGACCTACTTGTTTATTTTGCCGAGTAGCAGAGACGTTCAACCCGAAAAAGTTCTTCGACCTGGTGGGAATGACGGCAATGTCTGCCGAGAGCGTTAAACAAGTCTTCCGGGTTCTGGATGTGGATGGAAGTGGCTTCATCGAAGAGGAGGAACTCAAGTGAGACAAACATGACTAACTTTGCTGCTGTGAAATGTAAATTTCTCCACTGCGAGACTAATAAAGGCAAATCCAATCCAAATCCAATCCAATCCAAAATATCTGACAGGTGTTTTTATAAGCTGCTGGGAAATATTTTCTGTTGTGCAGATTTGTGCTGAAGGGCTTCTCCGATGAAGGCAGGGACTTGACAGACGATGAGACAAGAGTGTTTCTCAAAGCCGCAGACAAAGATGGCGACGGCAAGATCGGCATTGACGGTGAGAGACGGAGGGAAGCTTTTGATTGCAACCCTTACTGTCCCGATGAGAACATACAGGAAGAGAGTCGTACACGTTACTAACATGAAGCATGACTAAGTCTTAAAGAGACTTTCTCCAATGAAATGTTAAAAAAAACAGATAAGATAGACACGGAGAGGGAGCGGGGATAGAGAGAGTGAGAGTCAGAGTGAAAGATAGAGAGAGTGAGAGAGGCAGAGAGGCGGAGAGGAAGAGTCAGAGTGGGATTCAGAGTGACAGAGAGGCAGAGAGAGCACAAGAGGGACAGAGGAAGAGAGAGACAGAGAGTAAGAGAGAAAGAGACAGAGAGCGAGAGAGACAGAGAGAGAGACATAGAGAAAGAGAGAGTCAGAGTGAGAGTCAGAGTAAGAGAGAGTGCGAGAAAGAGAGGAAGGGAGAGTCAGAGAGAAAGAGAGAGTGTTCAAGAGAGACCAAGAGAGATCGAGAGAGAGCAAGAGAGACAGAGAGAGAGCGAGACAAAGAAAGTGAGAGATAGACACAGATAAAAAGAGAGAGAGAGAAAAAGAGTCAGAGTGAGAGAGAGGCAGAGTGCGAGAGGAAGACAGAGAGAGGGGAAGAGAGAGGAAGAGAGAAAGTCAGAGTCAGAAAAAAAGAGATCAAGAAAGATCGAGAGAGAGCGAGAGAGTGAGATAGAGGGAGCCTGAGAGACAGAGAGAGAGAGAGGTTGGATCAGTGGTTAGCGCGTTGGCTTCAGGGTGAAAAGATGCCAGTTTCACTTTCAGCTCCTTGCTGCGTCTTTATGTGCACAGGCAATTAAAAAAATTGGAACGTCGTTAGTGAAAAGAAAAAAAAATCCACCATTTTCTTCATGTCAGCATGAAGAAAATGCTTATTTCTGAAAAGAATACAACAGTAGTCAAAATCAAGGTTTAGTTCCAATTATGACCTATAGGGGGCGGTCGATGATCACTTTCAAACTTGTACATCGACATTCATTTTCTTCCTCACCAGAGTTCGAAGCAATGGTGCATGAGTAGGAGACAGCGAGACGTCCTCCTTCTTTCCCACCTCCCTGAATTCATAGATTATACCTCCCACCATCAAACTTCTCTCACCTCTCCGGGAGGGGGGGGGGGGGGGGCAAACCGACGCATGGAGTGGGACTGACGACAACAGGCAACATCCTACAGGAGGTGTTACCACATTTGGGTTTCATGTGTTTTTTGTTTGACATCAAATCTTCTGTATCGGGTAACAATCATTCTTGATGAGCTCATAAAGATAGCTTGGTGCTAGTGTTGTTGTATTCCAAATGATTATTTTTCATATCTGTTCATCATTTCATGGTTTTGGTCACATGTCAATGCACCTCCTTCTCTTTGCTCAAATCCACCTCGAAATGACACAATAAACACAACCAAGAAATGAGAGACGAAATAAAGAAATGATAACAAAGGTGTGATATTACCTTTACTTGCTATTAAAAAAAATGTCTCATTTTCGGACTTACAGAATAGAAAATGAAAGTATTGGAGACAATTGGGATTTGTAACCCATGCACTGATATCCCCGAATTTCTTCGAGATTTGAAAATATGACGTGGAGCGCCATTTCCGAATTAGTTCGGGGTTTGGTTTTTCTTGTGCGGGGGGGGGGGGGGGGTGCGCCTCTGGCCATGTTATTTTTCCTTCCACGAGGTGTAGCATTTGCCTTTTGTACAGCTGCCCCTACTTGCACTTTATATCAAATCAAAACAAGGGCACAGAAAAATCGTACCGGACCCTCTGCACCCTGCCCACCACCTTTTCCAGGCAGGCGCAACCGATCCATGCGCATCAAATCCAGCAGACATTTAAACAGCTTCTTCCTCCAAGCCATTAACTCTCTAAACAGTAACTCAAATACAGTGATACCTTGGCTTACGAACTTAATTGGTTAGTTAGTGTGTGTAAGGCAAAAAGTGCGGATCCCTAAAATTAATTTCCCATAGGAAACCATTAAAATGAGAATAATACGTTCCCAGGGCCCCATAAAACATAATTTTATGCTTTCTAATTTTCTAAGCCTTAAAACTACACAAAATATACCTTATTTTATGTATAATAAATGTGCTATGGTATTATAAACTGTATAAAGAAATAAACTGTACTATATAATAATAAAGTCATTTTATTTACCTTTGTGATGGTCGTTGATGGCTTGATGGAATGGCGTGGCCGGTCTTTCACCATCTTGAGGAATGATCCCTTCTAAGTGCTTTCTCTGTGATAGTTGTATCCAGTTCCTCATCAATTGTGTTCTGTTTAGCTGGGTTGATAGCTTATTGCATCAAGTGTACAGATAGCTTGTGCGGGTTGTTTGTGGAGCCTGATTGATGGGATATTTTAACCTTCCAGTCTACACTCTGCTTTTGAACTATCAAAGTTGAAAGGAGTCCAAATTTCACTGTTTTCTACCCCTTTTCTCGCCATTTTTTTTTTCATTTTTGTTTTTTTGTCCAAAGCTCTATCGTCTCCCATTCGTGTGTGTGTTTTCTAACTCTCTCTCTCTCTGTCGTCTGCTTGACTCTTTAATGTTTAACCCCCCCTCCAATGCTGCGTTCTTGACCAATCACGTGGCTTTAACCGAAGACGCCATTTTGTTTTTTGGAGAACGGCCTCACTCTCTCTCTGTCTGCAACCCCCACCCCTCACTGCTGCGTTCTTGACCAATCACGTGGCTTTAACCGAAGACTGGGGGCGGGGAATAGAGGACAAAACAGTCGGCCACCATTTCCTTGTTAGGAGAACGGCTCGTTCACAAACGACACATCACTCATTGTGGCAGCTCCGTGTGTATCCCGAAAAATAGTTTGGATGCCAAGGTAAAATTGTCATAAGTGTAACGTTCGTAAACCGAAAAGTTCGTGAGCTAAGGGGTTCGGAAACCGAGGTATCATTGTATAACTGTATAGTGCCGCTTTGCAAATTTTTTATGATGATACTAGTGCAGCGTGTTCTATCGGAGATAAATTCCTTGTGTGTTCTACACACCTGGCCAGTAAAAATGATTCTGATATTATTCCAGAGACATAGAATTTAGGAAGTACTGTAACTCTTTTTCTGGTGAAATAAGAGAGTCTAATGTTTCTTATGCTGCATCGAATGTTTACGTAGTCCTAGAAGTCAATATTCCGTGAGTCCTGCAATTTGAGTGAAAATGACAAAAACAGTGGCATGGGAGTGGACAAATTTTAGCACGCCTGGCAATGAATCACTTCATAACCAAATAAAATATGTTTCATGAGGATGCTTTCAATTCAGATGCGTACTATCTATCTGCGACCAGGCTCCTCTAAATTGTGATGACAAACCAACGTGACCTCGAGCTGATCCAAAGTGGAAGTGAACCAGTCAGGTGAAACTAAGAACATAATGGTGGCATAGCAACAGGAAAAAAATAAAAACAAAAATAAAATTTGCTATCAGTCCAGTCTACAACACATTGGTTTGAGTGAGTTAACAGGGTGTTAGCAGTTAGCTAACATATTTTCAATGTCGTAGTACTCGACTGCTACATCAACGAAGGCCAACTTTGCTTCGGGTTATATATTGTTTCCTTTACATGGGTGTGGTTTACAGTGAAATATTTGTATATTTATTACCATTTCATGTATTAATTTATTTATTTTTATGGATTGAGAAAATGCCCTCACACACGGGTTTTGCAGCCAAGTTCAATTTTTTCCTGTCTAAAAGTCGTTACTTTCCAGATACGCTACCCATTATTCAATCCCTTTAGATCTGCTACAATTATTCAACTAAACATGTAACAGTTTTGTCTCATCAGTGCCGCCTCATGTACAAAACCTGAGTCTTGCCCGGTGCGATCAATCGATGTGAGGGGCGGATCGGTCGTCCGTCTTCGTGGGGCGAAGCTTCACGGTGGCAAATGGGTTTGTGCCTCTGAAACGAGAGGATGATGGTAAATGTCACATGATCCCTGGCAGCGTTTGTTATTGTCCATGCGCACATGTGCACGCACACACACACACACACACACACACACACACACACACACACACACACACACACACACACACACACACACACACACACACACACACACACACACATACATACATACATATATATATATATATACGGCAATATCCCATCCGGATGTGAAGACCGTCATGTTGAACTCTGATCAATAATGTAATTGATTAAAAGGTGTGTTGCAAGACTTATTACAGAAAATCGAGTCAAGTCAATACGAGTTAATTGACCATGACTTTCGTTGATCGATTATCCCGTGGTGAGCGGTGTGTGTAAAGTGTTACAGTAATCCCTCGTTTTTCACAGTTAATGGGGACCAGGACCACCCACGATAGAAGGAAATCCGCAAAGTAGAGTTATTTATTAACAACCCACATAAATAAAAGCTCATAAATAGAGCTTTGAAGATCCTATTTGAGATTCAAGGATCATATTATTTGACAAAATCTGCGAAAGTGAGAACGGCAACGTGAAAACTGGCTCAGAGCCAAGAAGCAGAACAACGACAACGCTTAACATCACCTGTTCATTTTAACTCAGTCGCTGCCATTCCCGAATTTATTCAGGAATTGAAAAAGTGTGACGAAAGCGCTGGTCAGACCTCTGGCAATGCTTTTCCCCTCCACGAGGGGGAAGCACTTGCCTTTTGTCCAAGTTAGGGCTTTGTTACAGCTTCAGTTGTTGTTAAAGCGCTATATAAATCAATATTTATGTATTGTATTTTGTACAGCCGCCCCCATTTCAAGCTCAGATAACTCCAGACCCATATAACTGGGGAATTAACTCTTTTATTTCTGATGAAAGAAGAGATTATAAGGTTTCTTAGGCCGAATTCAATGTTTATGTAGTTCTAAAACTAAAAATTAATGTAACTCCTGCAATTTGAGTGAAAATGACAAAAACCTTGGCACTGGAGTGGACACATTTTTGCACATGGTCTGGCAGTGAATGAGTTAAAACACTGTCAATCAAATTACCTGGGAAATAAAGGATTCTCGGGTGGGCCGTTGGGTGACATAGCCTAGAAAAACGAGTCAATTACTTTTTTAGCATTAATCATTTCAATGTCCTTTAGTACCTGTCCGTCAGGGGCGGGAGAGACCCGTCGCAAATCTACAGAGCCCCGTCGGAGATTCTGAAGAGGAGGTGGTGGTGGTGGTGGAGGTGGCACCTCAGGTATGGTCTTTGTATAAATGGCTTTCGTCTCTACCACCTGTTCCAACTTTTTCTCGGGGAGAGGAGAAATGGGCCGGAAGTCCACCGATGCTCTTCGACTGGGCGTTACCGGCGGTGGGACATCGCCGTAGTTTCTGCTTTCTGATTGGTCATTTTGGGTATCGCCGGGGTCCAGTAGGTTGTTCATACTGCTACTTCGGACAGAACCGCCACTGATAAGGTAGAGGAATATCAGATGATGTTTATTGTAAAAAAGTAAGCACAAAAAAGGTGCTCAAATGATGTCACCTGGCGGAATCATCGATGGGTCCCACATAAGCAGCGGGAAACCATCCTTGTCTGGAGAAGAATCAAACCATTGAAGGTGACAACTCCTTCACAAATGTCATATTCCATAGCCAGGAAAACGCACCTTAAACCGTTGTCGGTGCGACCGTAGAACCATCCGTTGCGCGGTTCCTGGACCAGCACGGTGACCGTTTCCCCTCGGTTGAAAGGAAGCAGTTTAGGGTTGGATGAGGTGGGGTGAGATACCAGGGCCTTCATGGGACGCCCTCTTCCCAGACCGAGAGATTCTCCCACTGAGCTGGAGCGCGAGCGGCTGGGGAGGGGTGATGGTGCTGGGGAAAAGACAGATATTATCGTATTTTCCGGACTATAAGGCACACCCCCAATGAATGGTGTTATTTCTAAACTTTTTCCATATATAAGGCGCACCGGACTGATTAGAAGGTGCACCTTCAATGAATGACATGTTTAAAAAATGTTTGAGTATATAAGGCGCGTCACATTATGAGGCGCTACAGTGGATGTTGGGGTTACGTTATGCACCCATTAGGCAGTTTTGTGCTAAATTGAATGTCAACAAAACAGTCAGGTTTCACCATCATTTTCTTTTTTTATGTCAAACACAAAAATAGAAATTGCAGATTAGTATACTGTGTGGTATTCATTTTTATGAGCTCAGAAATATTCAGGGTTTTATCAGTTTATCACAATAATAAATAACATTTTCGGAGATTACCGTATTTTCCGGTGTATAAGGGGCAGCCAAAAGCCTTGATTTTATTCAAAAGATGACGCTGCGCCTTTTACGCAGGTGCGCCTTATATGTGAAGTCATATTGAGCCACAACAGGCTCACAACTACTGTCAGCAGTCACGATTCCATTTCCCCCGTAAAAGAAGTAGCACGTAACCCAGGCTCTCCTGTAGCGCCTTATAATGTGGTAAGCCTTATATTTGGAAAACCTTAAATATATTTTTATATTATATTTGAATAACCTTTTCATTCATTTCAGGTGCGCCTATATATTGAAAAACTTTGAAAATACACCATTCATTGAGGGTGCGCCGGTGCGCCTTATACACCGGAAAATACGGTACCAATCTTCCTTCTTTAATACCTTTGTTCCTTAAGAGGTTTTCATGGAATATTTTGGACTTAAAATGTTCATAAATCAACAAATGTTGTTTTTGTTAAGACAATAAATACAAAAACAAGCAAAAAAATCTCACATTTTAATCATTGTGCCAAAAATGGAAATTTCAAGTGAAATTGAGAAAAAAATTCCACCAGGAGCAGTAATTTTAAGAGATTACCGAAAGGAAACGGCGTTTTATATATGGGGCAAATGGAGTCAGTGGCCTGTTGTAGCTTGTAGCTCAATATTACTTCACATATAAGGTGCACCAGATTATAAAGCGTAGGATCATCTTTTGAAGAAAATGAAGACTTTTGTGTTCGCTTTATATGCTGGAAAATACAGTACACAAGACCTACAAGATATTCCCATGATTGTACCAGGTACACAAGCTCACTTGTAATTTTATTAGGACTCCCGTGTGAAAAACTTTCAACCAGCAGGGGGTAGCAACACACTTAGTGTATCATAAACAGTAAAAATAATAAGACTGCACTTAGAAAAACGTGTGCCTCAAATGCCATAAAAAAAAGACTAAGAATGAAATTGTTTGTATCCTCTTTCCCACCTCGCGAAGGCACCTTCCCCAGCGCCTGTTGCTCTCGCCTGGCCCAGGACATGTCGTCATCTCTGGCTACAGTCTGTAACAAGGAGCTCACAGAGCCTCGCAACTGCAGGGAATAATAATAATAATAATAATAATAATAATAATAATAATAATAATAATAATAATAATAATAATAAGAATAAGAAGAAGAAGAAGAAGAAGAAGAAGAAGAAGAAGAAGAAGAATACATTTCATTTATAAGCGCCTTTCAAAACTCTCAAGGACACTTTACAGTCACAGAAAGGCCACACGGTTTAGAGGTTTTATTTTGAACAAGTTTCCTTTTGACAATAATACCTGTGCTTCTTGGTCCAAATTTGTGGGAGTCCGAGATCCAGATCTGGTCTTGTTGATTATCTCCTTCCATCCTTCTGCTTTATACTGAAGAGCCATGCCTGTCTGAATTCAGATGAGAAAGGTGATGGCCTCATTAAATTCTGGTCTGATCAAACAGCAACAAGCAGAAAATGGCCTGCGGTTGTTGGCTTATTAACTCATTTGCTGCCATTCCCAAATTTATTCGGGTATTGAAAAGTGACGTGGAGCGCCATTCCCAGTTTTTTCTTGCAGGGATACCGATAAAGCGCTGGTCAGACCTCTGAAAATGGTTTATTCCTTTAATAATAAATTTCATTTATGAGCGCCTTTCAAAACTCTCAAGGTCACTTTACTTTAGCGATTGTTTACAGCTTCAGCTGTTGTTACAGCGCTATATAAATCAACATTGTATTGTATTTTGTACAGCTGCCCCCATTTCAAGCTCGGATAACTCCAGACCCATATTATTTAGGAATTAACATTTTTTCTGATAAAAGTCTAAGGTTTCTAACGCTGTATTGAATATTTATGTAGTCCTTAAGGGACAACCGACGGCACTTTTTTGTTTCCTAACTGACATCAGAAAAACGTTTTATAGCATCTAAAATACCTAAAACACGCAGTATGATATTTTTAGTCAAATGCAAAACACAAATAAAAATGACTTAAAGGACAACCGACATCTCCGGACAAGTTGTGTCTATAATTTGTAAAATGGCTTCAAATTACTTATACTGAGCGTATTTTACAAAGATTCCACCGCATATAGCTATATTTTAGGTTTTACGGCTCGTACTGAATATTCCGGAAGTCTTGTTTTTGAGTTGGTGACGAGTCCGTACGTGACGTCACTGAAGGAACGCCCCTGACCGAAAAAAAGGACACATTGTAGCAGTCCTTCCATCACGCCAATGCTTGTTTGGTCTGAAAACCTCGTGTTGCACCAGAAAGAGCCAGAAGAGGGCGTCCAGGCTCCATGTAACGAATTTATCAGCCTGTGGAAACGGGCTGATTAATTCCTCACAGGAGCTCGGTGACCATTTTCTGCCTCTTTTTGGGTGAGACATTTCCGCCCAATGTTGCCTCAAAATGGCATGGAATAAATTCTTTAATCGATTGCAAACATGTATGCTTTCTTCTTCAGAACTATTTGAATAATATTCATAACTGGATGTTTAACAAGAAAGCATATTCTTCGAATTTGAAGCCATTGTTTTGATTCTCCAGCAATGCAAGGCGTCTTGGCGTGACATCACGAACTGGGGGCGGGACTTTCTGAAAATGCCCAATTCACAGCTCAATTTTTTTGCAGATTTTGGACACTTTAAGTCATTTTTATTGGTGTTTTGCATTTGAATAAAAATATCATACTGCGTGTTTTGGGTATTTTAGATGCTATAAAACGTTTTTCTGATGTCAGTTAGGAAACAAAAAAGTGACGTTGGTTGTCCTTTAAATTCAATGTTCTGTGGGTCCTGCAATTTGAGTGAAAATGACAAAAACCCTGGCACGGGAGTGGACACTATTTTGCACATGGTCTGGGATACATTTAATGGCATATCCATGAAAGATATTTTTTTCTGTAAATAATGAATACAAAATACCAATTTAACGTTGTACAGAAATTGAAGAATATTTGTTAAATTAAAATTATTACTGATTTAATTATAATGAAATTAATTACACCTGCCAACATCAAATTTTAATTTATATTAGACACCGATTTTAAAAAGTTACAATGTTTTTGATATACTTTACTTATTGTTAAATCTGAACATTAGATTTTACAATGGATGACCCAAGATGGGTTAATGCTCTTGCTTATTTGCGACTAAGTTGTTTTTGCATCATTTCTAAGAACGTTACGTCTGCTCACTAGAAAGTTGCATTTTGGGTGTATATGTACGTGCACTGATACCTTGTTAACCAAAAAAATAAGTGATTGGGTTAAGCCACAGTGTTTCTCTGCCAGGAGACGATATCGCCTCTCCTCCTCCTTCAGAATCTCCTGCTGGCTCTGCTTCAAGTACTGCATGTAGTCGCTGCTCTCCTAGACACAAGTGCATACGCAACTTGTGTCTCTCCACAAAACACAGCTGCCCTAAAAATAATGTTTCAAGATGTTACCAGAGAGTCCCTGAAAGCTCCCCGTCTGAGCTGTTTTTCCAAAGCCTCCGCCTGGTTCCTCACTTCCAGTTCATACACTCGGCGGCTATCCTGCTAACCCAACGCAAAAAACAATGTGAGCGTCGTTGAAACGGATTTCCGGTGTTACACAAAGCCTCACGTCGATGTACTCTTCATCCAATTTGACGTTCTTCTCCATGGCTTGTAACACCTCCACCTGGAACCATTGGAACTGCAGCAGGCACAACGCTAGAATCAGTAGCCCATCATTTTTTAGTGGCTTATCCATTTATGCTTACGTGCCATGAGGATACATGTGCGGATTTATGAATTATGGGTACTGACCACTCCCTCCATCTCAGTTGTGAGTCGCCGTTGTGTGTCAGATATCTGGATCAGGACATCCCCTGAAAAAGGACAACTGATAACTAATTCGATCGATTTTCCATTGAGCTTGTCAGCTGAAAATGGTTAATTTGCAGGAGACCTCCAAAATGCATATTTGTGATACTGCTAACAGTGTGCCATCAAAGAGAGAAAGTCATTCTCAACGCTTCAGATTGGTTGATAATTTGTCCGTCTTGATTTTTGAAAATTCTGGAATTTTCCACAATTCAGCTGAGCTTTCAACCTGATGCCGACAATATTCCAGCTGCCTTGGGGCGAGAATAATGATAAGTACACAAAGAGACATAATTCATAGTGGACCACTATTAACAAATGTAAACAAACAAATAAACAAATAGCTAGCTACCTAGCTAGCTAGGTAGATAGATAGCGAGCAAGGTAGCTAGCTAGCTAGCAAGGTAGGTAGCTAGCTAGACGGACACACAGACAGTTGGTTACACATATGTAAAACGTATAAACTATAGGAACTGACAAGGGACCTACATAATGTGTCGTTCTTTGAAAAAAAATCTAAACAGGCATTCAATCAGCAAATAGCTAGCAAATCATAACAATACTAATAATACATTTGATTTATAAGCGCCTTTCAAAACTCTCAAGGTCACTTTACAATCACTGGATCAGTTTTTCTGTGGGTGAGCAGTGGTTGCCACACACGCCAGCGTTTACTCAATCCGGAATAACTCAAATAAATAAAAAGCTAGCTAGCTAGCCATCAGATAGTCAATAGATAGCCAGCCAGCCAGCTAGCTAATAGATAGCCAGCTGGAGATAGAGCTAACAGACAGACAGCTAGCTAGCCAACATATAGCCAATAGATAGCCAGCCAACCAGCTAGCTAACAGATATGTAATTGATAGCCAGCCTGCTGGATAGATAGCCAATAGATAGCCAGCTATTAGCTTGCTAGCTAGCTGAATAGATAGCCATATAGCTAATAATTAGTCAATAGATAGCCAGCCAGCTAATGTAAGACGAATCTGCAGAAACAAAATATTTCAATCTCATAAATTTAATACAATTTTTAAAAAAAGATGGCCGCCAACCAAGTGCTAAAATCCTTTTGAAAGCAACATGCCGCTGGTGTGGATCCATAAAGTAGATTGGGGCTGACTGAATGTGCATGTTTTTCAAAAGGGGATGTGTGGGGGGGCTCTCAATAATTTAGCATGCGTCACTCAATCGGACCACTCATCAAGCTGCAGTGCGTTGACCTTCTCAAGTTATCTAAAGTAGCAAAGGCACGTGCGCTCTCACCAACAGAACCAGCCACGTGCGACTGAATACAATGGCGGGTTTCAGTGGTCATCGGGATAGTGACGCCAGTGGAAAATAATGGAAGTCTTTCATGCGCTTACACAAGTGTAGTCATGACAGGCCTTTTTTCCCATAATTTACCGAGGGAACGAGAAGATAGCGTGTGAATAGCCTGGTCGCCCATCTTGGCTAGAGCGCTGAAGTAGGCCTCACTACAAACACCTAATGCTGTAAACAAAAACAGAAGACATATGAAACTGTTATCAAATGTAGAATCCATGTGTGGATCATTGGTTTTCACACCCACCCTGGAAAGCTTTGACATAGCTGTTACCCAACGCAACAAGCTTCTCAAGGCCAGGGTTGAAATGTCCCATCAGGTTCTGCAGTTCACGACAAAAAAATTAAAAATCTGATTATTATTGATGAAAAAGTTTCTTCAGCCGTCATCTGTGTTGGACGTTTCGCTCCTCAGCTGAACAGCTTCGTCAGCGAACTAAAGTTGTGCTGGTAGCTCCAGCCCTCTATATCCATCCCAAATGGACTGAGGTGGTAATGCCAGACCTCTGTTACCAGGTTATCACGTAGGCTTCGTCATGTTGATGAGGTGATACCGGGGCGAATGGGGCAGTCAGAGCCAGTCATAACATAATCAGACAGAACCAAAGAAGTAATTTACACATTAGCTTGAGGGAGTAGTCCACTTCTCCCTCCAACCTTAGAGCAGAGACCAACTGAGCAGAGGTAGGGCACCGCCACCTCTGTCCATTAGGGACATAGGGCCAGAGCTACCATCACATTTTTAGTTCGCTGACAAAACTCTTCGGATGAGGTGTTACAGATGACTGCTGAAGAAACCTTTAAATGGATGGACCACTCCTGTACGACTGAGAGCCTACACAGATAAAATTATTATTATTATTATTACAGTAAAGTCTCGTTATATCGATATTCTCAGGAGTCGGAAAAAATATCGATATAACCGGACTATCGATATATCCGATCCTGCGGCATGTATTCTCCTTGCGTTCATAGAAATAGTATCGTAATAAGCAGTACTATCGATATAACCGCTATCGATATAACGAGACTTTACTGTATATATCAAAATGTGGTTGGGAGACAAAAATAAATAAAAAGTTGGTACTCACGGAATAGACAGATAAGGTTGATCTGTGCAGCTGGTCACTGCTGGTTTCTGACATGGTGCCCGATGGGTGAGCAAATATGAAATTGAAATATGGGACAGCTTCAAGAGAGGGCGATGGGGACGGAGAAAGTTTTGAGGAGTCTGTACGCCCATTCAAACTTGCGTACTTCGACTGGCAACCTGAAAGCCTATAAATATCCCCTTCCCCCCTCGTCTGAAATATCCAAAAACTGAGAACAACTGTCTAACACACTCCCGGAAAAAAAATCCTTTTGTCTTTCACCAGATGCTCTTGCGATGAAAATTCATCTCAGCCTGTGGATTAGAGTGAGCAAGCGGTCGAGGGGCATGAGAAAAGGGAGCAGGTGCCATCGAGCTGCCAGGTGAATTATTGATTCGCAAGCCTGACAGGAAAGGAGGGAGAAGAGACCCAGCTGGCCAACGAGCTGTGATGCAGACTCATTAAATTTTGTGATTAAAAACTACTGGCTTTATTATTATACCCATACATAAACAAAAATGGGAGTAAACATGGTTAAAAAAAAGTACAGACGCTCCCCTACTGATGAACATTTGAGTTACGAACAACAGTACATACAAACATTTTTGTAGTAACATCTGGAGTATTCGCTCCAGTTGTACGTGTGCTTATCTTTATAGAGGATAATATTATTAAATGTTTATTTTTCAATACAAACCAATTCAGGTTACTTATACAAGCCTTAAAGGACAACCGACGCCTACGGACAAGTTGTGTCCATAATTTGGCAAATCACTTCAAATGACTTTGACTGAGCGTATTTTACAAAGATTCCATGGCTTATAGCTATGTTTTACGTTTTAAGACTCGCGCTGAATATTCAGGAAGTCTTGTTTTCGAGAAAAGAGTCTTGACCGAGAAAGCGACACACAATGCATTTTAGGAACTTATTTTGGTCTGAAACGTTCATGTTGATCAGTGTTGATGGCGAAATTAGAAGGAAAACACATAAATAACGCGATGGTGAATCGTTGTGTGTTGCACCAAGACTACTATACTGATTACTCGGTACTGACACCAGTTGACACAAATTCTAAGCAGACAAATCAGCCCATTTCCAACGGAGCTTGGGCACCATCTTGTGCATTTTCTGGGACGCTACATTGGAGTCCTGACGGCTGGAATTGATACGGAAGGACTTCTTTAATCGATTGCAAACATTTATGCTTTCCTCTTCAGAACTATTTGAATCATATTCATAACTGGATGAGTAACAACAAAGCATCTTCTCCGAATCTGAAGCCATTGTTTTGATTCTAGAGCAAGGCAAGACGTCCTGGCGTGACGTCACAAACAAGAGGGTAAAACCTTCTGAAACTCACCATCTCCGGTGTCATTTTGAAGTAGTTTTGGGACACTTTAAGTTGTTTGATTGATTGGTGTTTTGCATTTGACTAAAAATATCAGCCTGCGTGTTTTGGGTATTTTAGATGCTATAAAACGTTTTTCTGATGTCAGTTAGGAAACAAAAAAATTGTGTCGGTTGTCCTTTAAATATACTTATATAAGCCTTATGGATACATTCCATAAAAAAATATTGCACTGAAGCAACTTATGAACAAATTCACCTTCCAAACGACCGTTCGGAACGTATCTCATATGTAAGTTGGGGAGCGTCTGTAATGCCGATTTTTAACGTCAACTTTTCAGCCTTTTCGAGAATATGTACTGGTAAAACTCTGAGCACCCCAGTGAATGTTTGCCTTGCAGTAGAGGGGGGACGCAGAGAGCATTTGGGGTTTCAATGAAGCTTCATAATACTGTATTAGTTTTCAGTGAGGACGACAAAAAAATACCCGTGTGAGTTTTTTATATTGTACATGTGTGAGCTGTGCTACTTGTGTTCAAATATTTGCTTTTAATAAGAACAAAGCAACATTGGTGTTTCGTTCGCCCAGCTATGGCGTTTTTGCATTGTGTTAGCAGGAAGCTAGGGGACATTCCAAGCGCAAAGAAAGTCAAAGGGTCGTTTTGTTAATGTCACATCTGTTTAGTGCGACAGGAAACTTTGACTGGGAGAGGCAATAAACAGCTTGAAGTCTTTAGAAGAATTATTGGCTGGACACGACAGGAGTCTGTCTATATGTTCTTCAGTTGACCGATGTCGTCGTGAATGACTTCGGCATCCCCACCACTCGCCTTTTCCATGCAACGACTTACAGCATCCACCACGGTTTTCAAGCGTCGATCGAGGGCGGCAAGATGGGGCTCCGTCAACAGCGGCGCCACATCATGCAGGGGGTCTTGGGAAAGTGAGGCCCTCATAACGTCGCTGAGGCGATACTGCGGTAGCGACAGGAGGCGCAGGCGGAGCCAAGTGGAACGACGTATTCTAGAAGAGGACGGATGAAGTGGAAACTGGGGTCAGATTTGTGGATATACATGGTATTTCCAAAAAAGTCTGTTCCAAATTACATGTTTCTACCTGCAACACTGCTGTAACGGCACCAAAATTGACGGCTCGTCTTTGGAGTGGCGCCCGAATCTGCGTCGACAATATAGTTACAGCATCAAGTCACTTGGACACCGGATATGGTCCAAATATTGTACTCACGCCCGGCCGTTGTCCAAGTGCAGCAGAAAAGTGTCATTGCCGAACTTCTCGAATGTTTCGTAGTGGTGCCTGTCCATGTTGCCTAGAGGATGAATCAGAGGAGTATCAATTGCTTAACTCATTCCCTGCTATTCCCGAATTTATTTTGGAAATTAAAATATGACGTGGAACGCCATTCCCAATTTTTTTTGTTGCCGGGGTGCCAATAAAGCGCTGGTCAGACCTCTGGCAATTTTTTTCCCTCCCTCGAGGGGGGAGCATTTGCCGTTTGTCCAGCCGCCCCCATTTCAAACTCCAGACCAGTGTTTGAAATAACGTATGCTTGGATGCCCAAGGCGTGTAACTTTAACGCCGGGCGTACAACTTCCGGAACCTCTCTGCCCGGGTGGCCGACAACTTTTTCCAGAAAAAAAACATCAAACCAAACGTTTGCTTTCTGCCGATTTCGAAATATTTGTTCGGTTTGAAATTTCGGAATTTCGGTTCGTTTGGCAATTTTTAATTTCGGTTCGTTTGGCAATTGACATATGTATTATTTTGAAATGTTTTTTAATCAATCAGAAGCCTGCATCGAATAACTTTGTGCCCGGACTTTCCCAAGCGTTATCAGGTCGTGCATTTGCATATCATTTTCAAAAGTAGATGCACAGAGAACACAAGAAAAATGGATAAGTGGTTCGGAATCAAGCCAAAACCTCAGCGCCACAAGAGAGACTCAAAAGAAGCTCACAAAATTTAAGACGCTACAAAATGTAAGCGTACATTGAGAGCATCATGGAAAGAGGAGTTTACGTGGCTTGCAGCAGACGACGCAACGCAAATATTGCACAGTGCAACCTGCCGGGAAGTGTATGGACAAATGACAACTGCAGCAAAATCAGCAGCAAAGGATATTTACGACAAATTAAGCAAGGGAGCATTTGTGGTAGGTACATCAATTACTTAATTTTAAAGTGTTGTTCTGTTATATATTCTGATTATTAATACTTTGAAACAATGTTTTTTTTTTTTTTTTTTTTTTGCGATTAGTCGTCTTATTGTGTTTCAAGTTGTGAAAAATCGGGCTGGCAACTTTATGGCCGGGCAGGCAACTTTTCAGAGTTGTCTGCCCTGGTGTCTGGTAACTATTTGTCATGAGTTTCAGACACTGCTCCAGACCCATATAACTTGGGAATTAACTCTGTTTTTCCTGATAAAAGAAGAGATTCAAAGGGTTCTTACACTGCATTGAATGTTTATGTAGTCCTAAAACTCAATATTTTGTGGGTCCTGGAATTTGACTGAAAATGACAAAAAATGACTGGAGTGGACACATTTTTGCACGTCTGGCAGGAAATGAGTTAAAATGCCCCATTCGTCATCCAAAAAATGACATCGCGTTTCCACCACATTACAAATAAAGTGTGGACTTTTGACTGAAAAGATACATCAAAGGGCGGTGAACTGGTGGAAAGAACTGAAATATGGAAGAGGAGGAAAAGGTCTGAGCAGATGGCAAAAACACTGCTCATAGACGGTTGCCAATCTACCTCCAACGTGTAAAGTTGAAATGGTTTTACAATCCAACCTAAGGTGATCAATAGTCAGACAAAAGGAGCGACAGGTTATCAATCATTATTAGAATTAGTAATAGCGAGACATTTTCAGATTCAAATATATGACAGTCCAATAAGAAGTAGGATGTTGCCTGCGCTGTTTTGTAAGAAATCAAACAAAATGGCTGTCAGTTATCAGAATGACGAGAGAACATTTCTAATGAAAAAGCAACATGGGTGAAAGTATTCTGAAGAGCGAGCAGATCAACACCACATAGATATATATTTTGTTTGCCAGTATATAATATTCTAGACAAGAAAAATGTGCAGATATCTCTGCGTAAAAGGCTAAGAACAAACCTCGCTGTCACAAAGTCTACTCACTAGTCGAACATTTCTTAAACAACATAAGGAAGGATCTAACTCGCTAGGAAGCGGAACTGTTGTGACAATGCTCAATTCATCTCTCCGCTCCTCTCCAGTATCCAAATCCTCCAAATAAATCGGACAGTGATAAACTCGATCAGCTTTCAGGGGACGTGGGAATTGCGCATTTTTCACGTGTGCCCTGATGCAAACGAGAGGCATGGGACAGGGCTGTGGAGTGAGCGAGTTTTGTAAGGCTGTTCTGTGAGCGTCCCACGATGCTCCTTTTAGTTCCAGGTCACACAAGTCCACGATATCTTTTGGACGTGGGGTGAATAATGGATCGTCACGAACCTGGAAGGGTGAGAAGACTGTTACCCTCTCTGTGGTGAAAAAGTCAGTGATGCGACATTTAGGTCAGAAAAAATATATATCGGGGCTGAGATGACCAAGTAACATAGCTTCAAATGCTTTCCTGGTTTTTAATATGAAATAATTAGCTATTTTTAATAAAACAGGAATTTAGAGATGATTTCTTTCATAAATCAATTAAAAAAAGTCAACGTAATACATAATAGATTCTTTGCTCATGGGGAAATGCATATTTGTATATATTACTTCCGAGTTGAGTGAACGCTGGTGCGTGTGGCTGCCGTTGCTCACCCACAGAGAATATATTCTGTGACTGTAAAGTGTCCTTGAGAGTTTTGAAAGGTGCTTATAAATGAAATGTATTATCAGTATTATTATTATTATTATTATTATTATTATTATTATTATTATTATTATTATTAATTATTATTAATATTATGTACCAAATTTCTAAATTTGAAATGTTTTTTTATTTTTACCACCTGTATCACTCAGAAACAATTCAGGGAAAAAGAGGTTCTAGTTTAATAATAATAATAATAATAATAATAATAATAATAATAATAATAATAATACAATAAAGTCATTCTTAATTGTATTATTTGTGAATAACATAATTGCATTGCAATAATTAATAACGGTATTAATTTACATTAATAACATTAACATTAATTAATAATATAATAACCATTTTAATTATTATTGTAATGCATTTATTTCCTTCCAGGATGTCAATGGGAAGATGGAGAAACTTCTGTTTTATTTAAGAATTTCTTTCCCACTACAAACAGGGGATCAAACACCTCAAAAACATGTTAAGAGAAAAACTGAGATCAATTTTGGATTATCATATTTTCTGCAATATAAGGCACACCTAAAAGAAAAGATCTTTTCAAAAACTGACCTCATAATTGATGCGCTTTATGAATGGAAAACATTTTAAAATATGTCATTCATTGAAGGTGCCCTTTATAATGCGGTGCACCTTATGCATGCGAAATGTTTTTAAATACAGTAAAGTCTTGTTGTATCGATAATACTGCTTATTACGATACTATTTTCATTTCCCGGCCGAATTTCTAGTCAATTTATGTATAATTAGTTCCGTTTAGTATGATTCATGGTTATTACGATAATCCGTTTACTACGGTGCGCTTTTTCATCTTCCGCCGGCCATTTTGCTATGTTTATATCGATACAAAAGCAGTTTAGGGTGAATCGATATTTGCTTAGGGGTTTCTGTACAGTACCACCATTATCAAAATCTGTATCGGTCGCGCTGTTGGTCATGTGACTTGGTCACGTGACCAGCTCCCGTGTCTTGTGCAGTGTAGCAGACGCCATTTTCTACCAGCTTCCATGTATTGAACTGTCATACGCGAGCACAATAAAAAAGGCGTAAGAATTGTGACCTCGGAACGAAGTACAAGGCAATAGTGGCTGTCAAGGAGAGTCCAACAAGGAGCGAAAGAGTTCGACGTGCCACAGAATACTTCATCAGCGTAAGTCATGTAAACGTTGCAGCTTTTGTTTTCATCCATGTATTTGATTGTGTTGTATTCAGAAATCTTTATCGCTTGCAACAATCACTGTTTTTCATGTTTGTACATGCTGGCGTTCGTGGTTTCGTGTGTATAGAACAGCGTGTGGATTTTGCATTGGTTGCATTTTTGAACGGAAATAGTCATTAAAAAAGTGTAAAGACGTTTTTATTTTATGCATAAGTTTATTTTTCACTTCACTACTGTATAAAAGCATGATAGATACGCAATCAATGAACCCAATGATAAAATTACATGCCATATCAAAGATCCCCCATTTACGTATTGCTCCCCCCCCCCTTTTTTTTAATGCAGTTCGGCGCAGGACGGATATATCGATATTATGGTTATATCGACATTTTTTCCGACTCCCGAGAATATCGATATAACGAGACTTTAGTGAATGTCATTCGTTGAAGGCGTGCCTTATATTCCAGAAAATACGGTAATTAAAAAAAGGTGCAAAAATGTGTATCCCCCGTGATGCATTACCTCAATCTGCAGAGCGATATCACTGATGTACTTATGATGCACTTGAGCGGCCTTTCTCCTCAGTGCCACCAGAAAGCCCTTGGCATTGGCAAAAGCAGAGAGTCTGTAAGCGGAGCGAGGTGCCAAATTGTTGTCGCGCCACAGATAAGCGCTGAGCAGCTCCGCCCGTCTCTGCATGCGTGACAACGCAGTGAGCGTGGGCAGCGACAGGAAGGTCGCTGTTATGTATCGAAGCGGCTGTTGAAGCCGAGAGAGCAGTGAGGTTACCGAGCCGCTCAGCTCATGCCACTCGGCCAGGAGGAAGTCATAAAGGGGACTCTGGAAAACAGTTCCGGAGTTTCTTGATCGGATTTCATTTTCATGTATTAGGTAATCCTGTAGCGTTCGTAGACGCTCCCGAGCCTGGCTAAGTTCCGGCAGTGTCGCCAGCCTGCCGCGAGAACATGAGACGAGCCCGTGAGGAGTCTGGGAGATCTGGAGCATCTTGTTTAGATTGTGACTCTTTATTTTTACGATTTCAGCTTCCACATCAACACTGAAACCCAACAGAAGAGGCTCACTGATGTCCAAGGGACGCAGCAGCTGCGGCGTTAGTATTCGCTGAATTTTGGCAAGATCTAAAGGCATGAAAAAGCAAAACTTGAAAATATTGTGAAAATAAAAAAAAAACATTTTATTTTCAGGCCGTAGTGCCCAGTCCTAGTTAACTGACATAGATACACTGTTGATGCTAGCACAGTTGCTAAGGCTAACACGCAAATAAATAAATAAATAAATAAATAAATAAATAAATAAATAACCAGCGAAAGAAATAACAAAATTAATAACTAAATAATGAACTGAATGAATGAATAAATGAATGAATAAATACATAAATAACTCAAGAAATAACTAAATAAATAACTAAACAATGACATTAATTAATGAATAAATGAATGAATCAATAAAGAAATACATGAATAAATACATAAATATACAAACATTCTTTTACTTGAAAAAATAATAAACTGTGTCACGTTACCCCGATGCTCAGTGCTGACGATGACATTGGCGAGCATGTGTGGCCCACTCGTCTGAGGTGGTGCGGCGCTGAAGCAGGTTTCTGCAATGTTCTGCAACACCTCTGAATCCACAGACTCCAGAACATGGCCACCATACACAAGGTGGACTAGAAATGTGAAAATGAAGACACATGTAAACAACCACACTGAGACAACTTTCAGTACAGCTTGGAGTGAAAAGTCATGAGGGACGTATTGCTTAATTCATAGACTACATAAATGCGCTCATATGCACATTTTTTTTTCACTTACAGACATAACTAAAACCCACGATTGATATTTATTTCACCCACACACAACCGAAACACTATCACACGCAGCGGCTCCCCTCTCACGGCAATTTGGCGTTTTCATGTTTATGTTTGTTAAAGTAATTATAAGTGCCTTGCATGCTGGGTCCGAGAGGACAGTAATTTAATCTGTGCTGTATGTCATGCATATTAGCATATTTGACAATAAAGCTGACTTTGACTTTGACACGTACAAGTGAAAGCTCTCACATTTACTACTAAAATACATATTTTTAAGAGCAGCCAAGAAGTGTGTTTTGCGATCGAATAACTGCACTCCAAGATGGTAAGCGGAAAAATACAAAGCGCAAGCATTTTTGACACTACTCTTTGCTTTCACGCACTTAATAATAATAATAATAATAATAATAATAATAATAACTCAAATAGAAAGAAAGCTAATAGATAAAGCTAGATAGATCAATAGCTAATCGATAGCTAGCTACATAGCCAGCTGGCTAGATAGATAGCCCATAGATAGCTAATAGATAGCTAGCTAGATAGCCAGCTAGCTAGCTAGATAGCTAATAGATAGCAAATAATTAGCAAATAGCGAGCTAGCTAGGTGGGTAGCTAGATAGGCAGCTAGATAGCTAGTTAGCTAGCTTGATAGCCAGATAGATAGACAGCTGGATAGCTAGATAAAAAGAAGTGAATAATAATAATAATAATAATAATAATAATAATAATAATAATCCATTTAAATTATGAGCGCCTTTCAAAACTCTCAAGGTCAATTTACAGTCACAGGATCAAGAGAGGAAACCTTTCACAGACGCACCACTGTTACTTTAGAGCAATGACCAGGGTGGGTAGGAAAAAATATTTTTGGGCCACTTAACTGCTGGAAATTGAAAATCTCAGAATCGAATGTGGATTTTATTTTTCAACGTGTATCAAGAAAATAAAACACTCTCACAGATACTGATCCACCAGAAATAATATGTCCTATTACCTGCAATGTACTGTAATGCTTTCGTTTTGTCGTGGCACAGACTGGCAGAAGAAATAAGTGCGTCCGCCAAAGCTAGGAGATCTAACTGGCTCCTCCATGTTGAAATAAGTGAAGAAAAAAACAAAAACAAAATCGGGAACATTTCTGCATCTTCAAATGCACAGTAACGTTCACCAACAGCAACTTTTCGTCACGTTTGGAGTTCTTACCAGTCGTAGATTCTGGTCTGGCCCGAGTACTTGCATGCTTCTCTCCGTAGCAACACAGAATGGAACGTTGCACAACGCAAAAGGAGCTCTGTGCTGTCGGCCAGGCTTTCTAAGTGATGCTGAGCGACAGGTGACAAATACTGCAAGGAGCAGCTTAACTCTTCTTGTACGTTCCAGGAGGAGTCGCATGCCAGGGGCAGGCCATGCATTCGGATTGATGCTGGATTAAAATTTACATCAAGATCAAAATCATCATTCATGACACAGTCAATTTAAAAACGGATTTAGAAAAACCACAATGGGAGAAATGAGGAAAAAAATGAGAAAAGTTACCGGGTAGGAAGGAGTGAGTAGTTTCTTCAGTTAGAAACCATACTCTGAAGTCTGGATGAGGAATATTTATGTGCTTTGTTGCTGTGGGGGAAGGGGGGAAATAAGAGGTAGGGTTTAATTAGCTCGAGAGGGTCTGAGAAAAGTCAATAAAAAGTTTTTTTTTTTTTTCAATTTTTTAAAAAGGTGTCATTCAGAAAGATGTGAGGCAATTAGGCAGATTTCTGTTTTGTTTTGGAAGCACATATATTCTGTGTTCGTGGCTTGCCTATTGACATGAGTAGCATTATTAAATGGCCACTTGGCAAGGTGTTTTTCCGTCCCTAAATGCTTAATGGCTGTCACACTGATCCAATTTCCATTGACCAACAACTCTTACCTCCAAAAGAGGAAAATAGCTGATTGAAACGTGCCACCAGTTTAGCATCCCAATGCTCCAGCAGGTGACAGTCATTAAAAACCAACCAGTGACCGTCTCGGACTGTTTTTTCCAGAGTGCAGATGATGAAGTCATTGTCACAAAGTCCTCCAGCAAAAATGACTTTCACCTGGACCGCAAAACAAACAAACAAAAAAAAAAATTGATTTATGAACAAAAACTAATTGAATAACTAAATTAATTAATTCATAAAAAGAAACACATCAATAAATATGTGGGTTAATGCATAAACAAGTGGATAAATAAAAAAAATAAAAAAAATAAATAAATACATACACAAGTGAATAAATGAATAGATAAGTGAATAAATAAACAAACAAATAACTAAATAACCAAATTAATTAAATAATTAAAAAGTCATTTTAAATCAATGATATATATTCAACAGAAGCCTTTACCTCCTTTGTTTCTGTGGCCTTGGAGGCCAAAAGCTTGACTAAGTGGAGAGGCTGAATGCTTGTCCACTTATCTTTGGACGGACAAGGCCATGTTAGGATGATAGGTCCCTTGTGCTCCACCAGAAATCCGTAAAGAGCCCCCGGGTTCCCACAGTGAGGCACTGATGCTTTGCGAGGTATGCGCAGCTGGCAGGCCGCCATGGCCTCAATAAGCTCTACTGTGGAGTGCGGTTGCAAGGTCTTCGAAAGGAGAGCGCGCTGCATCGAGGACAGATGGCGGTGAGATCCGCAGGGAACCGGTTCTGTTATGACAGTGGTAGGCAAGCGCAGGTAATCCTGCCACTCTTTGTCTGAGGAGCTCAGCGAAGCGGTCAGGCCCGTAAAGTCTGGGATCCTTTCTAAAAAGGAGAGGTCAGAAGCAACCTCGGGGGAGATCCGATTGTCCTTTTGGGAATGTGGAACTGGAGAAAAAAGAATATCTTTGAATCCCAAGAGGAAAGCCATCCTCTGAGGTACAGAGCACAGTTGGTTGGTCTGCATGACAGCCAAAGTCACCAAGAGCTTGAAAACAGCAGCGTGGCTTTGAAACAGACACGGACGATAGTAGAACATCAATTTTGCCACCATACTGTTCCGTATCTCCGGTATTACTCCTCCAATCACCGTCCCAGTGCCGTATGACACAAGCCTGCTCGCCTTCTCAGCAAAGGCCTCCTGCATCACTGCCATAAAGGCGGATAATGGAAAGTAATACGCAGGGGAGAGACGGGAGAGCTCCTGCAAAGCTTGGTAGAAGAGCCAAGCTAGTTTGATCAACTGCTGGGGAGCAGCTAGCAGGGGTTGGAGGAAATGTTTCCTCTCATCTGCCAATTGCAACTCAGTCTGAGCGTAAGACATTGATTCTTGGACCTCAGCCACTTGGGAGAGGAACTCGGGCGCTTGCATTCGTGTGGTGTCAGACTGCAGGATTGAGTCCATCACGGAGTCCTACAAAAAAGATGGGGGTATTGTCATTGGGTATTTTTTTAAATGTGAACTTTGACATTAAAGTGATTTCATAATTCTGAACACAGCCACAGTCCCAGTTGAAAGAGGGTGTATGAATTTGCGCAATCATATTATTTGAGAATACAGTGATACTTACGAACGCTTTAGCTCACAAACTTTTTGCCTCACAAACATTAAATTCGCGAGCACATAGTCTTGGCTAATGAACTAGTTTTCGGCGAACGAACCAAACCGCACAGTGCCATGGTGGCTGACGGACTAGTTTTCCACACCTACTTTCTTTGAGTGCAGACATGGTTTGTTATCGAGTGGAGTACCTTTGCTATTATGGGACCGAAAAAGACTGCACCACAGGCTAGTGTTGACCCGAAGAGGACACAAAAGGAAATTACGGTCAAGCCGAAGAAGGAGATCATCCGAAAACACAAGGAGAGGTGGGGGTTTGTGTGACTTAGCGCCCAGGTAGCAGTATGCTAAGTTGACCATTGCTACGTATAGCTAAGGGTGTTTCTATGTCGTCGAAGCAACGGTCTCAAGCAATAGAAGAGGTTGAAAAACGTATGTGGATTTGGATGAACGGAAATCAGCTAGCATGGGACAGTGTGAGTTAGGGTATTATCATTAACTTCACTCGGATATCATCAAGAGGCAACTACGTCAACGACCATCACAAAGGTAAATAAAATGACTTTATTATACAGTACGGTTTATTTCTTTAATTACATTACAATAGCATAGCTTATTTTATTACACATAAAATAAGGTATATTGTGTAGTTTTAAGGCTTATTTAGTAGAAAATTAGGATGATTTGGAATAAGCGGCAATCTAAACGCAGAAATTGTGAAAAGTGCAAACTTGGTTGTGCCGTTACTTAAATATTCGTAATTGTACGTTTAGCTTAGAAGTGAGCGGAATACTGTCGTACGGTCAACGGCCGCCTGTCTTACCTCCTCCGTGACCAACTTCCTCTGCAGCAGCTGCTTGTCATTCTGCATCCGCAGGTGTTGAATCAGCAGCACTTGGCACTCCGACTGCAGTAGCTGAGTCAGCATGAGTTCCTGGATCTGATCTGAGCTTGGCGATAGGTCAACCACATCCACCTGAGCCAGCACGGATGGATGGATGGCTGAGCAGGAAGAAAACACAATTAGGTTTGAGTTTTGGGGGTTTATTTGAAAATCCACGTTTATTTTTCCCGGAAGAAGAGGACACTCCAGTCGTTGTTTCATACCACTGCTGAGGAGTCGGGTAGGATAATGGGTGCTGAGGAAGAGGCAGAATTGTGGGTGGTTTTGATAGGAGGCCGGGGGTTTTGATCCTGGGAGGCAACTCGCTGCAGGACGGGCCAAAGTCGCGAGAAACTCTGGACTGATTGATACTCGCTCTATATGAGTCACCAGGATTTTCAAACCTGCAATTAAAACAGGATATGTAGGCGGATATCATTTGATGAATTGGTTGAATTCAAAAATTGGAATTGACATTGCACAGATTCATGTAAATTGTTATACTTCAAATTTTGCGTGATAGATTTAAAATATATTTCATAGTTCATGTGATCTTTTAATTTACTGAGGCAGTCCTTAATCGGTTTTCTGATTAGGTTCTCATTTTTAGTCTCTTACCATAAGCTTCACATTTTGAATTAAAATAAATTCCGATGCACCCAGCAACTTAAAATACGGAACGTTTGAGGTTGAAAGTATTCAGTTTTAGAATACTAGTCAATTTTCAACGTTTGTTTTAAAACATATTTATTTCACCATAGGAAAAAAAAAGAAATGTATCTATTAATCAGGGTCAGTGTCATCATTAGAAAATATTCATAAGCCATGTGCTAAATGCAAATGAAGATAAGCAGCGTTCATCATACGTCATTCATTTTTTCATTTACTGTAATCTTAATTGTAATAATCTATTTGCATCATTAAAGCACAATTGATTTTTGTTTTAAATCTTGTGTTATCTACAGTCAGTAGAATTGCACTGCCGATGGTTGACTTTGCGATATCCCACTTAGAAGCCAGGAGGGTGATGTATTTTGTGTTTATATACATTGTACGTTTTATTTCAAATATCAAGGATAATAACAGTTTGATTTCTGATAAATTTGGACTTTGACAATTATGGTCAAATTCCCAATTGTAAAATTGTATGGATTTTCTAATTTTGTGGTTCTTCTGTTATGATGATTCCTATTCCTGGTTTATGTTACCTTTCTCAGCAGCCAGGTCCAAGTGACACATGAGCTTTGGATCATCAGCGCAAACCACTATATCACACTCAAATTCCTTCCCAAGACTCACGTCGTCTCCTGTTTGGCCTGTAAAACCGACAGAACATAATTCTTCAGTCGCATTTCAATAAATGATCCCATCATGACCTGTAATGGTCAGGAATGGGCAAAAGCAACCAACACTAGCACGGTAGCAACTTATAACCAACAAAACACCAACCTGTAATGACCCCATTTTTACAATTGATCTCCAGATGATGCTGGGTGTCAGCCAGTAGGGGCCAGTATTTAACCCAACTCCTCCTGCAGCCCCATAGCATCAGCTTCACCATTAATCTGGCGGTCGCCGTGTCGTGAGTCGGCCAGTTTTTCACACCCAACACCCGACACAGAAGAGGCGGCAGCGTCCCGGACAGACTGACGGGAAAACCTGAGATTGGCTGTTCAGCCGCTGGGTCGGTGGAAGTGAATAGGGAACTTCTGGGGTCGGTGGGATTTGTGTCGATAATTCCTGTCTGGCACAAGATCCTCCATTTGTTCAACAATTCAGCATGTACATCAGTTGCAAATGGGCCTAAATATGAGATGATGGCGGCAAGGATCATGGCGTCTCCTGGTAAGGATTGTCTCTGCAACTGTATATCCTGAAGGAGAAAAAAAGATATATATATATATATATATATATATATATATATATATATATATATATATATATATATATATATATATCGATAATCCCGGTTATATCGATATTTTTTCGGACTCCCTTGAATATCGATATAACGAGACTTTACTGTATATATATATATATATATATATATATATATATATATATATATATATATATATATATATATATATATATATATATATATATACACACACACACATACACACACACATGCCATTTATCTTTGTTTTTGAAGGGCAATGGTCATTTGTAAGGGTAATGCTGTATTTGTGTATTTTCAATCTTACTTGAGCTTCAGCCCTCCACACTTTGGTGTGTTTCAACAAGAGTTTCACAGCATTGGCAGCGTTTCTCTCCAGGTCCTCGGCTTTGTGGAGGAGCACCAGTTGCTCACCTAGCAATTCCTGCACCGGTTGGAGCTGAACACCAAGCTCTTGGAGGTAACGGTGTATTTCATCCATGTATTCTTTGATCTGCTCAAGTTGATCTTGCGCCCTGACAAGCATTAAGTCAAGTTGCTTTCTGACCATCAGTTGGTATCTCTTTGAGCCGCAATCGTTGACAGCAAGGATCCAGCGGCAGAGAGTCTCGCAGGCGTTGCTCACCTCTCGGATGCATTCCGGCACAAACAGCGGGTTTTTAATTAACTCACCAAGTTGGAGCATTTGTATGTCCGTAAGGCTATAGAAGTCAAATGTTTCCAGGCACTAGGTAAGAAAAAAGAAAAAAATAACTCAGCCAAAAGAAAGACTATCTGCGATTGAAATACATTCAGAGGGTCTAGGTTTGTAATTTTAAGAATGTGACGAGAATTTGGGGGCATCAAAAATTCTTCAGAGTTCAAAACGCTCACAATGGGATCAAATAATATTTTTTTTATTTTATCATACTGAATTGTATTTGTGCACATTCATTTTGGTTAAACTTGTCACTGTACGTGGATTTTTTGCCCCTACAGATGATTCCCAATAGTGAAATGTCCATATCCAGGCATTCAACCTTGTGAGGCACAACTGCCGCATCGTTTTCAAATATGATTCATTCATCACGTACCTTGTACAAGTTGCATTGTCCAAACAGTCTTTTTGCATTGGCCCAACCAAACGGTCGATCAAAAAGCAAAAGAACGGCATCCATGACGAGCACCACCCCATCAGGTGGATCTCGGTAGTGGCGCACCTCCTCAAGGTCTAACGGATCCAGAATGTGGAGCACATCGAGTGCTGCCTTGAAAAACGGGCTGAGCTGGGAAGAATGAGTGAAAATGCTCACAACTTGTGTCAATGTGCGATCATTGAGGTCTTGGAAACGGATATTTGATTTGTTCACCTCGTTCTCAGATTCAGCAATCCGGTCCTCAAGGATTTTTATTTTTCTTTCCTGTTTAGCACGTTTCTTTTCAGATTTATGAAGCAAAGTGTTCTGGTCATTTACGGCTCCAAGGAGCTCATCCACACGCTGAAACAAGGTAAAAGATGAATACCAATACACAAGATGAATACCAATACAGGATTGAAACTGCGTCATGAGATATTTTAATATATTAAAAAATAAATACAAATAAACCGCGACCCTAATGAGGAATAAGCGGTACGGAAAATGAGATGAGATGAGAAATACAAATAAATAATTTTCTGTGCTTAAGTTGATATCATGTATCCACTTATGGTTAGAACTGTAAATACTCGACCTGCTGTGTCTCGGCAACTATTCCCTGCATCCTCATTAACTCTTGCTTGTACTTCATGGCAGTGTCGTCCAATGCGTCCAAATGAGACAGACCAGTGTTAAGTCTATTGAAATAAAATATTCATCATAGCGATCACACCAAAAACAAAAAATCAGATACTAGCATCAAAGCTCTGACAAAAATCACAATTACGTAGATCAAGACAGCGCAGGAAAAAAGGCACACTATTTGGAAGAATAAAATGGGAGAACTAACTACCTTTTAGATCGGCTCTCCAATTCACTGAGCATAACTTTGCAGAGGTAACCAAAGTGGGAAATGAAGGCCATATATGTGTAAGGGCTGAAAGGCTGCGCCATCAGAACAACAGAAGCGTATTGATATGCGGACTGGTGGATTCCTGCCATAGCAATGGCCAGGCCATCTTGCGAGCCTTGTAATTTCACTGAATTGAAGAAGAAAACCGAAATTATCTTACCATCCTTGCCATTTGACAGAAATATTATTTTTTTTGTGTAACTTACAATTTTGATAAATGCTTTTCAGGCTATGAGCAGCAACCTCTGCCAAAGACTGATTGAACCAAGGCTGGTACATCTCCACACAGCAGAGGCCCAGAGCCTTGTTCATTTGCGCCTAGGTGACAAAGGGTTAGATTGTAAATACCATATAGCAGCTTTTATAAGAATACATCATATGTTAGTCGTGCTGGCAAATCAAAATGGAGCTGATTGCCATATTTTCCACACTATAAGGCGGACCTATAATGAATGATATGCTATAAGAAAATAATGAAATGAAAATTTCTCCACTGTGAGACTAATAAAGGCAAATCCAATCTAATTCAATCCAATCCAATCCAATAAGGCACGAGATTAGAGGCTGGGGCTATGTTATGCATATGCACTCAAGTGAAAGGGCACTCAAGGGAATATTAACCAAAGTCAGATATTTACTAAATAAACACACGTCAAAATCTGGACTCAACCCTTCCATATGGTAATAATAATATGATAAAAAAAAAATATTTTGGTTTTAAATTTTTCAGAAAAACATTTTTTGGAGAGAATACAAAACCAAGCAAAAACACGCCACATTTTCCATTTCTAATTATTGTGCCAAATACGGAAACTTATGGTGAAATTGCCCCACTGGCAGGAGACCCCTGGGACGGCCCAGTAGACGCTGGAGAGACTATGTCTCCCAGCTGGCCTGGGACCACCTCGGGATCTGCCAGGACGAGCTGGAAGAAGTAGCTGAAGTACACCGCGACCTGACATGCAGCAGAAAATGGATGGACAGAAATGCGACACTGTTTTATATATCCCAGCATGCATTGCGTACTACTTCTACAGAGGGAAAGGAGTCGGTGGCTGCTGACAGTGAGACCTATTACCGTTCAATATGACTTTACATATCAGGCGCACCGCATTAGAAGGCATAGGGTCATCCTTTGAAGAAAATGAAGGCTTTTGAGAGCGCCTTACAGTGCGGTAAATACGGAACATAAAAAAATAAAATAAGAAAACTAATAACCTTATGTTCATTGTTTCCGCTGTTTGCTGGTACAACGGCAGGCATCAAAATAAATACGTGCACGTCTCTGAGGTTCTGACACAAGAACCTATATGAACACAAGCAGAGATCACATGTTTTAGGTCAGAGTAGAAATAAGTATAAAGTCACCGTGCGATGCGATACGGTTTCCTTACTTGTCAAAAATCCAGCTGTCCAAAAGGAATCTTTTTGTTTTATATACCGCAGTAACCCTGGAAATCAGCTTGGTTAGCTCCTGGTCTGTGTAGAGCCCCGGGTAGGACCTGAGGGCTACCAAGAGCTCTTCTCTGACAGAGGAGCTTATATTCTCATGAACCAGAATGATGGTATTAATTTCATAAACCCGACTTCGATTCCCAGCTTGTTTTAAAATCTGATTCAATTCGTTCTCATTACCAGCGTGAACCTCCATCAGGTGGGAGCCTGAAACAGAAGCCGCTAAACGTACGGTGGTTTTACGTCCTGTGCCGCTACTTGAGGCCATGAGCAATCCGTGACCTCCAGGGATGAGCAAAGCCCTGAAAATATGTAACATCTGACGCATCCTTTGGCCGTGCAATGTGTACTTGAATGCAAATTGCCGTTCGGTGTCTGGTATTTCATTGTCTTTCAAGTCAATGTTTGCCAACAAGTGTTGTATCATCACATTGAGATCTTGTGGTCGATAAGAGCTACGATTGAATAAAGGAAAATTATTTCCAACAAGCTCTGGACCATATGTAAGCTTTGTTAGCCCTTTCTCTAAGTGTTGAAGAAACTTTGCTTGTAGGCTTGTGGCAGTCGATTCTGTGGATACAACCAATTTTGGCCCTTGTGCTGGACTTTGAGGGGTAGAGGTGTCTGAGGTGCCGAATGATGCAGTGAGGCTATCAAAGCTCGGAGGGAAGAAAGCTTCGAGGTTGGAGTCATCTCGTAATTGCACCAAAAAGTAAGCTGTTGCTGTCTTGGTGATGAGTGATTGCAGTTTTTTCCTTTCGTCTTCCTGGCTTATCCGGTCACCAAAGGTACGCATGCACTCGTATATCCAAAGATGCACAACGTGGACCTCCATGGCTAAAGGTTCTTGAGGGGCTGGGGAAGATTTCGATTTTAACTTTGGGTCCACAGGCTCTTTTTTGGGAAGGAAGGGTTGCCACAAGCACATTCCCTCAAATACCTTCTTCAGATCATAGTAAGAGAATAAAAATTGGGGACTTTGTCTCGTGGGCTGGAAATTGTCACAAACATTTTTATACAAATTCTCTGTGGCTTGGACGATAGAACGTACCATGTCCAGCACATTTGGGATAAATGGAATATCCCTGATCCAGAGCTTCAGTTGAGGTGAATGAATAGAAAAGATCAACTCTGTGTTTAAGCTTGGAAGCGTGAAGATGGAGAACAGACGTGATAGCCGGGAGGATATGAAACTAACATTGGGGTTGTCCAGTTCAAAGACACAACAGGTAGCCAGGTAGGTGATGACTCCAGGATTGAGAAGTTTGAAATGGTCAGAACCAAGCGCAAGAACTCCTCCTTTAGAAACACTCTGTCTTAGTGTCTCTAAGATCTTCGAATTCTTCCCAGACACATCTATCAAACCAAAAATTAGACAAATGATGTTGATGATAAACAATATTGTCCATTGAATGGTATTTGATTTGTACTCTACCAATTTGGACTCACCACATGGTGTCTCGTGCAAGTCATCCACGTAAAGCAATAAGCCTGGTTGTTTGGCCATGATACCTTTGGTTTTTTGAAAGCTCTTCTGGTAACTAATTCCACATAGCAAATGGCGCAAATCAGCGGGACCCCGGATTGAACTGGCGGGGACTTTGATGTGTGGCTTATCAAAACACAGCAGGGCGTTACACACAGTCGATTTCCCTGAACCTGGCTCCCCTGCAAGCAACACGGGCTGGATGGCCTCCAACATGACGGAGAGCAGACAGGTGTACTTCCAGTACTGTGTCGGGGACAGTGATATTTTTGTTATGGATTCAATTTGATAAAATGTATATAAATGGATCAAAAACCTTTGGAGTGATGGACTTAGTTAGTAAGGTGTTGTTAGAGTATATCTCGTTGTCAATATTAAAGAAGAAGTCAAACACAGTCCCTTCGGGTGGAACCACAATTTTGGATCGGCTTTCCGAAAGTACTTGGCGGGCAACGATGTCAAATTGAGGCCAGAGTCTGTTGAAAAAGGACAGACGAAATGTGTAAAATATGTGTCAGTTGAAGTCGGTGAAAAATATGAAAATTATTTAATTAATTAAGAATTTTGCCGAGTTCACAAATATAATGAGAACAAAAAAAGAGATGACCTACCGAGGATGGAGATGCCCACCAAAACCCCAAATATAAGCCAACACAAAAATATCTTGATTTCTATGTGAATCTCTACCTGGAGGCAAATCTGTTGGAATAATCAATGACAATCATACAAAAAAAATACGTTGAATTAACCACTAGTCATATTTCTAAGTTTCCGAGTAAGAATACCTTTTTGTGCAGTGGCTTCTTTGTTTTTGAGTTTCTTGGCAAAATTGTCCAAGAGGGCTCGCAGGATTCGAATAACTGATGTGATTTCTACCAGGCCGTACGTTGATGGATGACCATTATTTGAAATATTTTTCTTCTTCAGCAAATTGAGAGTGCTGGAGAAAAGATCTTCTGACAACTGAGTCCACATTTTCAGGGTGGCTTGATCCAGAGTGAATCCAAAATGTAAAGAATCCATTTCGCTTTTCCACACGGAATCCCAAACGGCAGTGCCGGAAAAATAAATAAGGCTGCAGCGGGAAACAGCGGAAGGGCTCGCATCACGTAATTCTGTGGTCTCAACAAGTAACTTGAAGCGTGATTGGGATGGTATGAGAGTTTCGCCGGATGGTAAGCTTAAAAATGGGTTCTTAAGGTCACTCAGTGTGCTTAGATGATCGAGCCAGCACGGGTTTCCAGGTGGCTCTCCATCCATTACCAGCCATTTTACAGCTTTGGTCTCTTGACTTAGCGTTTTCGTTTTACACATTTCGGATTTTCCACTCTCATGTCTTTCTGAATCTCGCAATGCTTTGGTCACAGCTCCATCTTGCCATCCGATCTTATCAGAGTATCCACCAAATAATTCATCATGGGACATGGCGTTTGGAAATAAGACCACGGTGTTGACGGAGATCCAGTTTGAAGCGGAGGTCTGGAATTTCCCCTGAGGCGTATCCGATTTTAGTTGGTTGTCATCGGACGTATTTTCCTTGGTTTGGTCTGCTAGCCGAGTGAGGCCTGCTGCCAGAACGTCGTAACATGTTGTTTTTCCACTTCCGCTGGGTCCGAGAAGTATCACCGCACGAGAAAAACTCAAAGTCTGATAGAGTGCCAGAGCATGGCAAATAGTTTCTGCGTTGAAGTTTAACTGTAGCTGATCTAATACTTCGGATACCGCTTCTTCAAGTTCGGAGTTTGGTTCATCCGAGGTATATTGTTGAATAAAGGAAAAGTGACTTGCGATAGGAAACAATTCTTTGAAAATTGAGTTAAAGTGTGAGACTTTGGTGGGGACAGACAAAAAGGGTGAAAGGACAGAGTGAATCGCTTTGACGACAGAAATTTCCTCCAATAAGCCCGGGAAAATGGTTTGTTCTTGAGCTTCGTTGATATGGTCGGGATGTTCATTTTCTGGAGATTTAAGAATAGTTCGGATGAGAAAAGACTGTCTAGCCTTCCCTGAAAAATTCTCATGTGGGGCAAATTGTTCAAAGAATTTTTTAGAGGTGGATGTGATATTTTGTAAAATGACAAGATGGCTACTCTGGTTTTGAGTCAGGAAGATCGGCAGACAGAGCCAGTCCTTGCCAATGTTAATGAGGGACACCAGACGCTGACTTAAGGATTTAGCCTCTTGAAAACCAAACGAAGTTAGCATTATCTCCACAATGATCCTGTGATCGGGACGGGTTAACGCCACGGATCTGGTGGAAAATCGCAAACTTTGCGAAAGCTCCAAGCTGCATTCCTTCGATGAGATGAGAATACTTGCATAGTTGGGGCTAGGGGTAACGCGTATCCCTGAAAGTACCATATAGACTTCTGGATGAAAAGCGCTTTTAGAACCAAGGGCGGTCTTTCCCTCATCATTGCTCTTTACTGATAAGTTAAAGAAAAATTGGTAAATGTCCTCAAGCTGTTGTGCCAGTGATGCCTGGACAACTTGAGGAAGCAAGTCCACAGCGTCCAGAACAAACCACGCCCCTGTCAAAACAGCCCCAAGGAGCATTTTTTGAAAAACATCACATGACATGTTGGGACAGCAGGACATCATCACGACATTTCTCCCCAACACTTTTCCGAGATGGACCACCGTATTTGTCTTTCCCGAAGAACAGGGGCCGTTCACAAAGCCACACCTGTAGTTTGTCACGGCGAGTAGAATTCCCATTATCACTCGATCCGTGCAGGGGGTATGTACCATTCCGAATTCTTCTGGACCAAAATATTCATAACCATATGGAAGCTTATGGCCCAAAACGTCCACATAACATTTTGGACTATCCATTTCTTCCTGACTCGTTGAGGTCATACAATACTTCAGAGAACTCAGCCACTCGAAAGATAACGCTGGATGACACTGCGACTGCATGAGTTGAGCGAGTTGCTCTGCATGTTTAAT
Organism: Hippocampus bargibanti; assembly: GCF_051943395.1. Classification (NCBI taxonomy): domain Eukaryota; kingdom Metazoa; phylum Chordata; class Actinopteri; order Syngnathiformes; family Syngnathidae; genus Hippocampus; species Hippocampus bargibanti. The sequence goes on along the minus strand of NC_142743.1, from coordinate 10,592,402 downwards.
CCTAAGGAGGACAAAGGCACGCAAGCAGGCTGTTGTGTATTTTGAGAGCTGTGCGGCAATTTTAGGACTCACAACAGCATCCCTTAAGGACCGGCAAAGATTTGTCAGTTGTGCATTGTTGAATGCATTAATCCCACTCATCTTCATGGTACTTGAGTCCTGGAAAGCATGATTAAGGGTAATGCACCAGACGATCTCCTCTGCTACAAGAAGACACTGGAGAGGATATTTAGTCGTCATTTCAAGCACCGGTATTGAATGTCCATGGGTGTTTTGATGTGCAGCGTCGAGATTTGATGGCTGGAGTTGTTTTCGTTCATCAGCACATTGCGTCAGGAGACTTTCCGTGGTTGACTTGAGCTGATTCTGAAAGGTACTCAGCCAAATCAAAAGATTATGATTCGGTTCCATCGGGGAAAGAAAGATAATGTGCTCCTGGAAGTTGCCGAAGATTCCAAGTATCCTCGTTTGTGTATCACCTGTGTCCCGTCGATCTATAGTTCCAGATATTTCCTCCACATCCATCGACTGTACACCTTTAAAAAATTTACGTATAAAGGGTAACAGAGAGGTGGGTGTTGGTTGTAAAGAAAGTAGTTCCACCACTTCTCTGTCACTTAAGAAGTAGAGCCTCGGAAATAATTTGCAGTGTGAATGGAGACGATTTGCCATTTGGTTAGCGAGAGCGTTCAATGTCGTGATCTCATTCAAGAGAATTTCGCAAAGGTTGCCTCCGTGAGGATTTTCCATCCCTGTTTTGGGACGGACAAGATTCAGCACATTGGGTTGAGCCGAGTTGTGACACATCATGGTCTTGAAACGCTCATCAACTGATCGGAATTGTGCCAGCTATGAAAAAAGAGAGTTATTCTGATTATAAGTGTGATTTTTTTTACTTAAAATATTTTCTTTCAGACAGCAATGTGGATATTGGTTGATCTCATAATTACAATTGCACGTACCAAATCCCATCTTTGAACACCCAAGGCTCTTTCTTGGAATATTTTAGTCAGGAAGATCCATTTTTGTTGATAGATCTCAAACAAATGCAACAGCTTCTCTATGCAGGCATAATGGAAACCACCTTTTATCCACCTTTGTTAAGTCTAGTACAATCGGTTGCGATAGCTGGAGGGACAGAGTATCGTGTTTACCAAGCTCTTGGAGCAAGTGCATCCATTCTTCTACTTGGGACCTAAAGTCGACACTGTGTCGTGACTTGTGCATGTTTGACATTGTCATCAAATCCGTTTCTATCTCAGAGAAGAGAAATTCTAGACCTGGTTATTGGAAAGTAAAAAAAAAAATCCAATCAGAGGCATGAAGAAAACTTAATGTTAATGTTAATTCCTCTGTATGCTACCTTATTGACTCACCAATGATAATTTTGACATCACAAGAAGTGTCAGAAGTGGAATTCTTTGTCAATACCAGTGGATCAGAAAGATGCCAACAAGGACCTTTACAGTTATCCAGCTGGAAAATACGGTTTGTCCAGGACCGTTGAATTTTCTCAAACATCTGCTCAATGGAATTCTCCTTTTGAGCATCACTACAGATCTGAAACGCAGCAGTGACTTTCTGTGAGTTTGAGAATTGTTTTGATCATAATGTCTTATGTATATTCACACATCAAGGTTGGTGAGTTGATAAATTTCTGCACTGCATCTGCAACATCTTTCCCACCTTGTTGATCAGTTCCTGGTGAAGACCAAACGGCTGATAAATAAGTTGGGCAACAGTTGCATTTTTATCAGAGACATGCCATAATCCAAGACCTGTCATGTGGAACAGAGGTTTTAAGCTTTTCACATACATTACACATCTCAAAGCATTCTAAAAAATTCAATTTGGATACTGGCCTTTAAAAAAAGTCCTCCGGTGTTTCGGTTTGATGGTCGGTTGCCGAAATGCAGCCAAGATTTCCAGCCGACAACTTAAATCATCAATGGCTTTTGAAGTCTCCCGAAACAGTGCATCATCAACGGATATAATGTGTGATAGCTTTGCAACTTGTTGCTGCCACTGAGTGATTTGCTCTTGTGCTTGTGCGAATGCAAGCTAGCAGAAAGACAATATTTCAATGTTGAGATTGAAAAGGCGGGGTCAATTACGTTTATAAAATGAGGATCGGCGTATACATTTACCTCAGTGAACAGGAACGTATTCCATTCCTGTAAACATCTTTTGTAAAGAGCTGTAAGATCCCAAAGCTCCTTCCGGGCAATGAGTTTTGGAATGTCAGTCAGGTCACTCAAGTCAACTGGATTTTCTAATGAGGAGTTGACATTAATTATAGCCGGTACTCTAATTCGATCTACTTTTATACATTCAACTTTCCAAATCTTTTTTTTTCTGACCTACGAATATTTCACCAGTCCTGGATAGCTGCTCCAGATTGGAGGAGGCAGTTTCCACACGTAAAGTCATATAATTCAATTCAGAAGCCAACCGTTCTGCATTTTGTCCTGGGTCAAGAAAGAGACCAGTGGTCGCGTTACAGACGAGACTTCTTAAGTCAGAAGCCATCCAAGGGAACATTGTGCAGAGCGCAGTAGCCACTGTGGGAAGGCGGCAGCGCAAGGTGCCGTCTGCTTGCTTCAAGTGGGAATTATAGCAATCCCACGTGTCTAATATCTAAATGGAAGAGGGCAAATATGATTAAATAAAGCACAGCGTGTGTACAAACTGGATGAAGAACATGTAGAAAGAATATTTTATCTTTATGAACCTTTTTCGCCAAATTCAGCTCCGCATTGGTCATCTCTCTATAGTGAATGCTAATACTGTCCTGGAGTGTGTGAAGATACTCCAAACATTTCTGCATCTCAGCCAGCATGTTCATTGACTTACACACCTAAGGACACATTAGACTCTTCAACATGTCTCAGAATTATGTTGAATTTATCACTACAGAAATGAAAGGTGATACAGTCGCTCCCCAACTTACAAACGAGATACATTCCAAGCAGTCATTCAGAAGTTGAATTTGTTTGTAAGTTGCTTCAGTGCTATATTTTGTACTGAATGGGGAAGTGTAAAACACAGACACTCTAACAGTCGTAAAATAAATTCACACATACTATAGTACAATTAAGCCATAAGTGAAGCTGCTGGCACGTAATTTCTGAATCACGTGCCAGCAGCCATTACTTTTTCTTATGCATCGCCTCCTCCTGGAGTGCCAACTGAGAAGAGAGATTTCCTCCCCCCCCCACATACTCTACACAGCCAATCGTAAGCGAGCTAGGAAAATCAGGGCGTGAACTCGTTGTCAAAATTTCAGCATATCCAGGCGCTGTTTGGTCAGCCGTCGCGTAAACATCCAGCCCTTGAAAGCCCCAATGTGTCTCTGTGCGTGTGTGTGCGTGAAGCACAGTACGCAGCCAATCGCAAGTGAGTTCGGCCGGAAAAAGGCACACAATACAAATTCTAACTTACAGCCTCTCTGTCCGAACATTTTTTGACATAGTGATACCTCGGTTTACGAACGCTTTAGCTAATGAACGTTTCGCCTGACGAACACGAACGAGGTGTGCGTTTGTGTGACTTAGCGTTCCAGTACCAGTATGCTAAGTCGACCATTGCTACGTGTGGCTAGGGGACCATGTTAGTAAGGATATTATCACCGAGAAAGCACGGCAACTTCACTCAGATATCATCAAGAGGCCACGACATCAACAACCATCACAAAGGTAAATAAAACGACTTTATTATACAGTACTGTTTATTTCTTCAATTACAATACAATAGCACATATATTATATATAAAAGAAGGTATATTTTGTATAGTTTTAAGGCTTATTTAGTAGAAAATGATGTTTTATGGGGACCTGGAAACGGATTATTCTCATTTTTAATGGTTTCATATGGGAAATTATTTTTGGAAGACACACTTTTCACTTGGCACACACTTTCTGGGAAGCAATTAAGTTCTTAAGCCGAGGTATCACTGTCCCCACAAAAATGCTCGGATGTAACATTGTTCGTAACTTCAATGTTCGTAAGTCGGGGAGCGTCTGTATAGGTTTGACAGAAAAAAAGGAGTGATGAGAAGGTCGATACCACATCGACATATGTTGGCAAGTCATGCAAATCTTTGGGTTCAGTCCTGAGAGCGGCGAGAGATTCCTCCAAATCCTGCAAAAAGCTCTCTGAGCATAGTTTCCATTGCTTCACTAACTCTTCCTGTACTTCATTCTCTATTGAACTCAACTGCTGCCCTGAAAAAAACAGCAATTTTTTAACGTATCCATTAATATTTTTTTTTTTCGATTATGGTAATGATCATGACCTGTCGGTCCATGTACTACGTTAGCACTAAACACGTATGCAGACGCTCCCCAACTTACGAATGAGATATGTTCCAAACAGTCATTCGTAAGGTGAATTCGTTCGTAAGTTGCTTCAGTGCTATATTTTGTATGGAATGTCTGTTTAAGGCTGAAAAAGTATGTAGCGTTATCTCTTGTTTCTATTTATAATAGTATTTTATTTATTATTGTATATATATGCTTGTCTGTGACTGTAAAGTGTCCTTGGGAGCTTTGAAAGGCGGTTGAAATAAAATGTATTATTATTATTATTATTATTATTATTATTATTATTATTATTATTATTATTATTATTATTAAGGTATGTTTAAGGCTTGTATAAATAACCTGTATTGGGTTGTGCTGAAAAATAAACATTTAATAACATGTAAAACTGGAGAGAATACTTCATATGTTACAACAAAAATGTTTGTATGTACCGTTATTCGTAACTCGAATGTTCGTAAGTAGGGGAGTGTCTGTACCATTGGAGCAGAATGTCTGTGTCATTTACCTACCGAGGCTTTCCTTTATATGGGTGCAGTGGATCATGAATAGCTGGTTGGAGGTAGAGATGAACGAGGGGGCAGCACATATTTGTTCAATCCACCGGCGCACTTTCGTAATTAGCTCCTGATATAGCGTAGCGGGTTGACCCTTCATGTTTTCTAAAGAAACTGGGCTCCACTGATTGATGAACACACCGACATCCAGTAACCACGTGTGAAGTTTTAACAGCTGTTGGATCTCACACTCTGCTGCCTGTCCAAATAGTGGAAACAAAAATGAAAGGAGTATATTGTGTGTTGACGTTGGCTAAAGAGGTGATATATTCTTGCGATAGAATACTTGCATGCATCAGCTCCAAGTGTTCAGCGTTGACGCATATCGACACATCATTGTTGGTAATATACCACACAAGTTGTTCTTTGGATAAAGGATAGTATGAGTAAGGTATTCGGTGGCCCTGCACAGTGGTCACCGACTTCCAAAGAGGGCGCTGTTCTCTGATCCAATCACAACAGGTGTAACGTAGGAGAACGGGCATTCCATCATTCTCCTTTATCTCCCCTGGGGAATTGAGATATAATAAGAAAATAAAATGAAGAAACTTGGATATTGCAGGCATGTTTGCATGTTATTGTCGAAAGTGAAAAGTTGCTAACAGAGAACACGCTATACACTTTTGTTTTTTTTTTCTTTTGTTAATTTGTTTTGGACCTATAGACTGTAAGGGCATTTCACACTAAATTATAAAATGTTGAAGTTAGCTGTACTCATTCACTGCCATTCCCGAATTTATTCAGGAATTGAAAAGCATGACGTGGAGCGCCATTCCCGAATTTGTTCGGGTTTTGCTTTTTCTTACGGGGGGGTGCGTTTAAAGCTTCGGTCAGGACTCTGGCAATGTTTTAGGGGGCAGCATTTGCCTTTTGGACAGCCGCCCCCTTTTTCAAGCTCATATTACTCCAGACCCATATAACTTAGGAATTAAATCCTTTTGTTCTGATGAAAGAAGAGAGTCTAAGGTTTCTTACGCTGCATTGAATGTAGTCCTAAAATTCAATATTCTGTGGGTCCGGAATTGGAGTGAAAATGACAAAAACCCTGGCACTGCAGTGGACATATTTTTGCACATCATCTGGCAATGAATGAGTTAATTAAAAAAAGGTACCTTCAGTATCAATGACACCAGAATTTGGACTATCATTGAGGTCAGATGTTTCATTCTGACGGTAAATTACGCTGCTGACCTCCAGGAAAAATCCACAAGCGTCACATATCTATTAGAGAAAAGTCACATTGGCAATCATAAACTCAGTTCATAAAACTTTTGATTTCGGGAAAACATAGATGTCACCTGGCTTATTGAGTTGCCGACAGTTAAAAGGGCCTGTGTGATTGTTTCTTGGAAGGAATGTATAGGTGGGTCGAGAGTCAGCTGACCGGAAACAAGAAGCAGATCCATTTGGAAGAGGCAACCGCAGTGAGAATTTTCTCTCTAAGATCAAAAAAAAAAAAAAAAAACGCAGTATGATATCTTTAGTCAAATGCAAAACACCAATAAAGTGTCCAAAATCTGCAAAAAAATGAACCCGGAAGTGGCCAGTTTCAGAAAGTTCGTGGCCCTTGTTCGTGGCGTCACCCCAAGACGTCTTGCCTTGCTGAAGAATCAAAACAATGGCTTCAGCCATTTTACAAATTATGGACACAACTTGTCCGGAGAATATTCAGCGCGAGCCTTAAAACGTAAAATATAGCTATATGCGGTGGAATCTTTGTAAAATACGCTCAGTAGAAGTCATTTGAAGCCATTTTACAAATTATGGACACAACTTGTCCGGAGACCTGCACGCGTAAGCACCCAAGCATGAAAAAAGAAAACCCGGACAAATTCAGGAATGGCGCTCGACATCATATTTTCAGTTCCCGAATATATTCGTGAATGGCAGTGACTGAGTTAACATACTTTCTCTTTACATTTTTGTGTCTTTATATGCCAGAATTTTGTATGTGAATTCCTGTTACGACTGGCTGTAGGCGAGATTAAAATTTAGGGTAGGCTTACTTTACCTCCAGAACATTGCTGAGGAATAACGTGACATTTTGCCGGATGACGGTGACAAGACTCTGCATGATGATGTGATTGACAAGAGCAGCAAAGTTGCCGAGCTTCTGCAGGATGCTGTCAGCGTGTGCCAAGTTCCTCTGAAGGTCATTCAGGTGCCCTTGGTGCCGATGCATGGGCTTGCAACAATGATGTGGCAATTCGGCATAGGAGAGGTGCTCCTGAAGCTCCTTGAGGACCTTGTAAGATTTCTCTTTGGCCTGTTGGCAATTTCCAACAAAATTGAAAAATTTGAAAGGGATTGTTTCAATAAGTAACGCTTTTTAAAAGAATACCTTATTAAGGATGCCGGTGCGTAATTGAGACAACTGCCGTAGACTGTTCTGAAAGTTTTCCCTATAGGCCACCATAATTTTCTGAAATTCCAACAGGGTGTATGTTTTTGACCCATCCAGGGGGAGCAAGTGTGTCACTTTCAGTTCTTCTATCCTTCTGTAGAAAAGTATATTCTTAAGTCATGTGATTTCAGCACCAAAGCCAAGTGACACGGGTTGACTTCGAAACTAATTGCTAGCCATTGTTCTTTCAGATAATTGTGGTGTATTTGGATGATAATTCATAACAATACCACTATTCTAATCTCATACTGCTGAGAAGATTGGCTATTTCCTGTGGTCATCTTCAGTTCTCTTTATGGTTTTATGGTTATCACCTTACTTCATTGAAAACTGAATCGACTGGCTGGTGACAGTAAATCTCGCATCTGAACGCACTTTGAAATTAAATGGATCATCATTATATTATTATCAGGGCTTTAAATTACCGTATTTTCTGGACTATAAGGCACCTTCGACGAATGACATTTAAAACCCTTTTCCATACATAAGGTACACGTGCAATAAGGGGCACCTTTAATAAATGACATATTTTAAAACATTTTCCATACATAAGGATTATGATGCGCATGGTCAGCTTTTGAAAAAAAAAATTTCTTTTAGGGGCCCCTTATAGTACAGAAAATACGGTAGTTTGACTAGGCTATAGCTCAAAGAACATTTTTCTTTTCCATCACTTGTAACATCATAAAAGTAAACACAAATTCCAAATTACGTGGCTTGCAGCAGATGACGCAACGCAAATATTGCACTGTGTACGGACAAATGACAACTGGAGCAAAATCATCAGCAAAGGACAAATTAAGCAAGGGAGCATTTGTGGTAGGTAGATCAGAATCAGAATCATCTTTCTTGCCAAGTATGTAGAACACACAAGGAATTTGTTTCCGGTCGAACACGCTGCACTAGTATCATCATCAAAAAATTGCAAAGAGGCACTATACAGTTCCATTTGGGCTACTGTTCAAAGAGTTAATGGCTTAGGAGAAGCTGTTTAATTACTTAATTTTAAAGTATTGTTCTGTTATATATTCTGATTATTAATCTTTAATACTTTGCAACAATGATTTTTTTTGCGATTAGTCATCTTATTGTGTTTCAAGTTGTGAAAAATCGGGCAGGCAACTTTTCAGAGTTGTCTGCCCTGGTGTCCGCTAACTTTTTGTCATGATTTTCAGACACTGGTTTCAGGCTGAAAATTCAAGCGACCTGGTGTGAAAATTGAGACTGACCTGGATAAGAGAAGAAGGCCATTTCTGTACTGGGGGATGTTTGTTAGCAGGAGAGCCTGCACTTCCTCAAACCTTTGCCTGTAAACAAGCTCACGCACATTTTTATACCACCTAGTACAAAAGACAAACAACATGATCACAATATTAGGTAACACACATAACACACAATGCAGTTCTACAGTAATAAAGCTTGTTGTTTTTGAATTAAATAAGAGCACTTACAGAGCGACAGCATTTCGTAGAATAAAATCCCGAAAAAAGGGAACCGCCCGCAAAGCCGTCCAAAGCACCGATTCTCTGTGCCACGCTTCCAAAGAAACAAGTCCTCCGTAACCACTCTGGGTGACGTGAAGCACTGTACTGACGGTAAAGACGTAGTGCTCGGAACCGGCCTCATGGACTGGGACCACTCGCAGGTCATAGGGTCTTGAGTACAAAAGACAACAAACGCATATTTGATGCTGCCCGTTGGTGCGCTACCAGTCGGTGTAGAAAAGGCAAGCTGTACCTGTACAAGTCACCCTCTTGTTCTTTCAAGTAAAACACCTTTAGTTCTCCCAAATCTCTTTCCTTGAGGAAAAATTGAACTATTTCCATGCCAGTAATGGGAACCTTTTCAACAAGAGTCGCCCTAAAACAAATAAAAATGGTGTGTAAATGGTGTGTAAAATATTGAGTAAGAGAATTTCAGAATAAATCCATTTGGGCGTAAATAATTTTGTGCTGCAATCCAATCCGACGTGCTGTTCCTGCTGAGGTGCTACCCTGGCTAAGGGGAGGCAGAACAATATTGACATGTAGAGAACTGAAGAACAACACTTCTTCGACGCTAAGTAACTTGGTTGTAATATTATCATTTTCGTCATTTTACTTTAAATTTCATAAATGTGTTGCTGCACTGTGTCAAAATTTTAGTTGCTTCTAAAACCATATTGATCAATGTCAACCATTAGCAATTCGATGGCGCTTTGCATTCTTTATTAGCATCAAGCTAAACAGCGTTTCCTAAGGAAAATCTATGGAGCTATTTTAGATGCCGCACCTGTAAGTAAATTTCTTAGAATCAGAATCATGAAACACTGGACATGATGTTATTCTGTCCGTTTGTGCCAATGGATGGTCCTCACATGAGATTTAGCCTTGATGTTGAGAGTGGTGTGGGAGCTATGCCTCAGGGATGGGAAGGTTGTGAATTTGGGACACATCATCAGAAGTGCTCCAAAGAATCATTGTGTGTTTCGGCCTTTCATCACTAGACACCCTCATCGATGGTGGCCAGCGACAGGTTGATCACGCCCGTGCTTGTGTCCCATGCCCAATCAGATGTTGAGAAGCTGGTGGGGGGGGGGAGTCTTAGGTTGCTGATCTATGAGCCCAACAACTACTTTAGATATAATAAATGTGTTGCTCCACTGTTTGTCAACATTTCAGTTGCTTCTAAAACCATATTGATCAATGTCAACCATTAGCAAGTCGGTGGCGCTATGTATTCTTTGCTAGCATTAAGCTAAATAGTGTTTCCGAAGGAAAAGCTATGTAGCTATTTTAAATACCGCGTGTATAAGTAAATTTCTTTTTTTTATATATTTAGTTTGACGTCAACTTTACCTGGGAATAACAGCTCCAAGCTACTTTTTTTAATTTATTGTTCAAGATTTGCCAAACTGCTGCTTATTGCCAAGTGCGCTCAACAAGGCACTAGTACGATAGTTGCATCTCTGGAGAGTGTAAAAAAATTACAGAGTTAGCTTATCAGCTTATTTCTGTGCCTGGAAGCAAAGCGTTGTGCGTTTTATTAACAAGTTTACATTACAGTGGGGGCTAATTTAGATAATACTTTCCTCACATGCTGAATTTCTCTTCTGACGATTGGCTATGCTGGTTAGAGATCGAGAGCATTGATTCCCAACTGGTGGGTCGGGGATGTGGATAGATAGTAAAAAAAAATACATGCAGTTTTATTTGATAATTTATATATATATATATATATATATATATATATATATATATATATATATATATATATATATATATATATATATATATATATATATATATATATATATATGTGTCAAGTACTTCTGTGCGGCTGCTGCTGCTTGTTCAGTAGCAGTTACAGGAAAGTCAGCGCATGATAGCAGTGGCTTCTGTCTTGGTTTTTCGGTCCATTGTATCTCTGCGGTGGCTTTGCGTGATCCCACAAGACTGGGGCTTCGAGGGAAAATGGTCGGACCAATGGCAGAAAGATTGAACAAGTCCCTTCTAGTGACTCTTGGTGCATCTTTCTCTGTCAAACTGAAACAGTATGTGGTACAATGAAATGATTATATGAAGCAATTGTTTCCCAACTTTAATATTATTTATTATCACACTCATACCTTTGTGCCAGATTAACAGCAGTCTTCATGGAGATGTCAGTGCATGTTGCAGAGGCCTTCTTTGGAGGATTTTCTGTCCATTTTAGCTCTGGTAATTTCACTTCAACCGCAGAACAAGAACTTTCAGAGGATGTGCTCATAACTATGGCGGGGAGAGTGAATAAATCCCGAATGATGACTCTGCGTTCATCTTTATCTGTGAAACTGATTGAGTGATAACATTTACATGTGAATAAGTGTTATTCAGAATGTCACATGTGCTATGCAGTATAATACCTCCTTGCTGCTTCATCAGATAGGTCACTGCATGATAAAGATGCTGCTGATAATCTTTCCTTCCATCTTGACTCTGTTGAGACCATTGATCCAGCTTGAGCCACCGCATCACGGGTGACAGAGGAGTCTGTAACACCAACGATGGTGGCGGGATCAAAAAGGCTCCGACGCAGCGTGGACGCCGAATATGAATACGGCACAGGCCAGAGTGGCGGCAAACTGGTTTGGCTGTTGCCAACCGTAGAGCCAGTCCTTTTCTTTGGCTTAGCGTTCGGCTTTACGCCGTCTGTTGAACGCTTCAGGGGTTCCATGGTGAGACTCTACCCTGTGAAGTGGCAGCTGCGCCAAGGTCGTCAGCAAAGCTCACCAACTGTGTCTTGACACATTTTCCCCTGATCTTGTGAAGGAAGGACAGAGCGATTAAATATTGTTTGTCATAATTTAGCAAGTACCATCTACAACATTGATTTTGGTTATCTAACAGTGGCACAAACTTGTGTTCAACCATTTCAGCAGATAACCAAAAGTAATATCTCGTAAAATATTTTCAGTTACAATACATTTTTGGCAATAAAGAACTCCAATGTTAAAATTAGTGTTGTTTTGTATCGTTTCAATAGCAACACAATAGGGAATTGCTTTACGTGTGATATTTGCCAAGCTCGACCTAACTAGCACGAACTGAAGATTATTGATGAGAAATGAATGAATGGTGTGGTGTACTTCGGGGTCAAATGTTTTTTCTTAGTCATTAATATATGTACTCTGAAGGGTTTTAATAAGTAAAATTTGATAAAACGTAACAAGAAACGGGAAAAAAGACAACACCAGCGAAAGTTTATTCGCTAGCTTGGATGCCAGTGAACACCCATGATGTATTTACTCGATAAAACTTGTGAATGTACTTACACTTTGGGGACCCTTTCAATATAACAGCTGTTCTTTGACGATCACGTAGGACGGCGAAATGGGACAGATTCGTCGCTTCTGTGGTTTAGAACGTCATGAAAGCGGTCCGTTGGTGCAAGGCGTTGAGACGCTTTCTTTTTACCTGCATAGGAGTTGCCACGGCAACACGTCCAAATGGAAAATCCGCCGCTTTTCGCTAGACATTGAACGTCACATCATTGTAACGACTTTGGCTTTGGCAATGAACTTTTTCACTTGAATGTCGACGTTTTCTCACAAAATGAGAAACGAAAAAGAAACCAGGAGAAAACGGTAAACAAAATCAAAGTATGTCAACCTGTTATTATTTTGACTCACCTTTGGTGAAAGGGTTAGTCAGTGGTAGATGTTGACAACGTCAAAAAGTTCGTTTCACGAATGTGCTTTCCTGATTTCATATTCATGTATTCCCAAATTATTGTCAATGCTCATAAACAATATGTAAAAACGCATGATCATAAACAACCAAAACGTACTCTTTCTGTCATTTGAATTCACCACCGGGCGGCCCGGTCGTCGAGTGGTTAGCACACCGGCTTCACAGTGCAGAGGTCGCCGGTCCGCGTCCCGGTCCGGCCTCAGTGTGTGGAGCTTGCATGTTCTCCCCGGGCCCGCGTGGGCTTTCTCCGGGTCCTCCGGTTTCCTCCCACACTCCAAAAACATGCATGGCAGGCAGATTGACCACTCTAATTTGTCCCTAGGTGTGAGTGTGAGAGTGACTGTTGCACTTCTTTGGCTGGCAACCAATTCAGGGTGTCCCCCGCCTCGTGCCCGAAGACAGCTGATATAGGCTCCAGCAACCCCCGCGACCCTAATGAGGAATAAGCGGTACGGAAAATGGACGGATGGATGAATTCACCACCCCTTGACAAGTTCAGTTCCATTCCGTTATACGAACATAAAAAGTCGACACACTTAAAGGACAACCGACGCCTCCGGACAAGTTATGTCCATAATTTGTAAAATCACTTCAAATGACTTCTACTTCAAATGACTTCTACTTCTACCATATTTAGCATATGGCTAAATGTTACGTTTTAAAGGACAACCGACATCACTTTTTTGTTTCCTAACTGACATCAGAAAAACGTTTTATAGCATCTAAAATACCCATATTTTTGTCAAATGCAAAACACCAATAAAAATGAAATAAAATAAAATAATAAAAATAAAAACTACTTCAAATTGAACCCGGAAGTGGCCAGTTTCAGAAGGTCCCGCCCCCTTGTTCCTGGTGTAACGTCAAGACGTCTTGCCTTGCTCGAAAATCAAAACAATGGCTTCAGATTCGGAAAAAATGCTTTCTTGTTACTCATCCAGTTATGAATATGATTCAAATAGTTCTGAAGAGGAAAGCATACATGTTTGTGACATGTAGTGACAAACTCTTTAGTACTCACACTACCCAAAAAAAGGCCGAAGAGTGCGACAAAGCTCTGTGGAAATTGTCTCCTGGGATGTTTTTTGTAAGCGAACATCAAATACACTGTAGAAGTCTTGGCGCAACACACAACGATTCACCATTGCGTTATTTATGTGTTTTCCTTCTAATTTCGCCATCACCACGGCGTTTTCAGACCAAACAAAGTACCACAAAATGCGTTGAGGTGATGCAAGGTATATCCTTTCTCGGTGAGGGGCGTTCCTTCAGTGACGTAGGGTGAGGACTCGTCACTAACTCAAAAACAAGACTTCCGGAATATTCAGTGCGGGTCTTAAAACGTAAAATATAGCTATATGCGGTGGAATCTTTGTAAAATACGCTCAGTAGAAGTCATTTGAAGCCATTTTACAAATTATGGACACAACTTGTCCGGAGACGTCGGTTGTCCTTTAACACTAGCGCTGAATTTTCAGGAAGTCTTGTTTTCGAGTTGATGACGATCCCCACGTGACATCACACTTGGAACGCCCCTGACCGAGAAAGCGACACACAATGCATTTTGCGGTACTTTGTTTGGTCTGAAAACTTCGTGTTGATGGCGAAATTAGAAGGAAAACATAAATAACGCGATGGTGAATCTTGTTTGCACCAAGACAACTATTTGATATTCGCTGACACAAATCCTCAGCAGACAAATCAACCCATTTCCAACAGAGCTTGGGCGCCATCTTCTGCATTTTCTGAGACGCTACATTGCTGTCATTGATGGCTCGAATTGATATGGAGATTGGATTTGCCTTTATTAGTCTGGCAGTGGAGAAATTCACATTTCACAGCAGCAAAGTGATAAAAGGGATATGGGAGGACTTCTTTAATCGATTGCAAACATTTATGCTTTCCTCCACAAGTTGAATCATATTCACAACTGGATGAGTAACAAGAAAGCATCTTCGCCGAATCTGAAGCCATTGTTTTGATTCTCGAGCAAGGTCTTGGCGTAATGTCACGAACTGGGGGCTGGACTTTCTGAAAATCCCCAATTCACAGCTCACCTTGTTGCAGTTTTAGCACACTTTAAGTCATTTTTATTGGTGTTTTGCATTTGACTATAAATATCAGCCTGCATGTTTTGAGTATTCTAGATGCTATAAAACGTTTTTCTGATGTCAGTTATGAAACAAAAAAATGGTGTTGGTTGTCCTTTAAGTTTTTTTAATGTAAACCTATTTTCTTTAAAATGTCCAAACTTACCATAACCTAACATGTACAACTTAATCTAAAGGCAAGTAAAATTAATCATTGATTATAATGACATTCAAATGTTCTTGAATGTCTTTACAATTAAAAGTGCCTATGATTAACCCTGCATTAATTTCAGACTTTAACAGACTTTCACTGCCACATTTCTCTCCAATCTCTACAAGAATATGGGGGGAAATGTGTTCTGTTCTGATTAACCCAATTCCAAAAGATAAGTTTTTCATGAGCCGACCCAAAAGATCCAATAAGTTTTAACTGTACACAGAAGGCCTGTTTTTCCTCACTAATTGTTCACAGATCCATTGAGTGAGCACTTCTCCTTTACCAAAGTAATCCCTCGACCTCAGAGGGGTAGGATATTCAAATGCTGATGGGAGGGCCCCCATTGTTTGGTATCCATGGTCCCCATGACACATGATTATAACATCGTGTGTGTATTAATGGAAACGTAAACCTACTCATTAGGAAGTCCAATATGACCAAGTCAATGAAGTCCACCAGCCTTGTTCCTTTGTCATATGGTGCTGTTTTCTTGACGGCCGTGCAGTAGTCTGGATCAGTCTCCCACCTGCAATACAGATCGCTTGCAGCCCATGTATCAAGATCAACCTTGTATAGTGACAATCCGCTGACTTTGCCAGTTTGCTGCGGCTGTAAGAGCGTCTCCAAGGCGATCGCCAGCTCCTCCGTGTGGCCAGGGAGAGGTCGGGCAGCATGAGGGCGAAAGAGGCCTCCAACTTCTTAGGTCTACCGCACACTGCGTGTTCTGTCGAGCAATAGTAGGAGCACCGTCCGTAGAAACACACATTGCCCACTAGGGGGAGCAGGAAGAGCAGGGAGAGTGGATGGAAGTGAGAACTAAATCCAATCTCAAAGTGAAAATTGAAAACAAGGACTACCAGGGGAATTAAAAAACGTCCTGGCCAATTTGCGATCCGTCGTGATGTCTTGAATCTCTTTGACGACATCCACCTGCCTCCCAACGACCGGAGGTATCCTCCGATACCCTAAAATCCTACCCAGTGAGGAGATACAAAGTATGAGAAGTGAGGATTGAGCACACCGGAGAAGGACAGAGACACATGATGAAATGAAAGTGCGGTTTCGTGTAATTTGAGGATTTCCCCCATCTTTATCTTGTAGTGTGGCTGTGTCAAAAGTGAGCTCAGTGGTGTCAACAATCGTAAATGTTAAATCTGTTCAATATACACGATCCTTATGTGTGTGATCAAAGCCCATTTGGGGTGAGCCATATCTGTGACACAATCAGGAATTATCTGAAACTTACCAGACATGAAAAGAGAGTGGAATTAAAAATCAAAATGGCTGCCGCAATATAGTTACCAGATAAACTAACGCTGATGCTAGCGTCCACCAGAACTGGTGGATGATAGCTAACATCTACCAGAAGAACTGGTGGTCAAAGTCCAGTTGGGGTGAGCCAAAACTGTGACACAATCAGGAATTATCTTATAATGTTGCCAAACACGGAAGGAGAGTGGAATTCACAATCAAAATGGCTCCAGCAATACAGTTACCAGATAAGCTAACTGTGATGCTGACGTCCACCGGAAGAACTGGTGGATGCTAGCTAGCGTCCACCAGAAGAAGTGCTGGATGCTAGCTAGCGTCCACCAGAAGAACTGGTGGATGCTAGCTAGCTGCCTTTACTTGTGTGTGTGTGTTTTTTTTTTATTTTGTGAGTGTGTGCTTGTTAAAATGTGATATGCGTGGACCCCTCTTTACACGAATGTAATGTCATACCTGTCGAGGTGAAAGGCTCCAATTTCTGCATTGTGCCGCTCAAAGTCAGAGAAATAGTAGAGGTTATAGTTGGTTTCATCATCCCTTTCCTGCCTGCAAGCATAAAATGTCGGTCACAGGTGACAGTGAAGAAAAATCTTGGGAATCAACGATTAAACATCCCGTGTTATTATATCTTGGGTCGATCAAGGTCCCTAGAATGGCTCATGTTCGACCCTGACAGATTCTTTGTAGCACCGCTTGATTGGAATGGATTTTCTATCGTCAAGTTAGTAAAAATGTGTGAGACGTGTTCGGTTTCCTTGAACACGGCTTGTAAGTCCTGAGGGATTCACACAAACTGAAGGAAAGTTTTATCCTTTTTTTCATAAGGTCTCTCAAATGGGATTTTTTTCTCCATTATCTATTACTCACTTCATTGGTTTGAACATGGCCTGTCCATAGTTTGGAAATGACATCACCAGCTTCAGTTGTGTACCCCCAGTTTTCTGCACTGGGGGGTAAACAAAGATAAGAATGTTATTAGGAATGCAACAACAGTTCCCAAAAATATTGAGTGTGGTTGAAAGTGAAACTACAAGCTAAGCACAACACAAAAAGGATTTGGAAATTCAAGATGGTCGTATTGTTTACATGTTTTAATAAGTTGAGCAAGTCCTAATTTCCTCTTGCGTGATTGGGCTAGCAAGGGAAAGTGTGCCCCCCCCCCAAAAAAAAAAAATTGTCATCCCTCCTCAGCTGATCCTCCCAAGTTTTTTAAAAAGCCTCTTGATGCTGACAGAATCAAACAAGGATGGAATCTGCATTTGAAAGTGTCACTCCTGAACAGCAGCTGTCAGCTATTCTTCAAAATCGTTCTGTCTCCTCGTCCTCAAAGGACATTCACCCTTTGACATCCAGTGTTGGCTCAAGCACCTCATTTCGTCTTTTATATATATATATATATATATATATATATATATATATATATATATATATATATATATATATATATATATATATATATATATATATATATATATGTGTGTGTGTGTGTGTGTGTGTGTGTGTGTGTGTGTGTGTGTGTGTGTGTGTGTGTGTGTGTGTGTGTGTGTGTGTGTGTGTGTGTGACTTCAAGTGGCTTGAGCGGTCGCAACATCACACACCCGTCCGTTGCGTCATACCTGCGCTAACAATGCGGTCAGTGGCGAGTTGTTGGATCACAGACTCCATGTTGGGGTCCGGGTGGGAGTAGAGTTGCCATCGGGAGATGGCCAGATGAAAACGCAGCCAGGGGGGATGACTGTCACTGCTGCTGTTCCAGTGGACGTTGTCGTAACTTTCCTGGCTTCCACTCACCCTGCGAATAGCGTCATGGTCATTTGGAATGTTTTGGATTTGTGTCAACAAACGATATTGATCATTTAACTCATTAACTGCCAGATGATGCGCAAAAATGTGTCCCCTCCAGTGCCAGGGTTTTTGTCATTTCCACTCAAATTGCAGGACCCTCCGAATATTGAGTTTTCCGACTACATAAACATCCAATTCAGCGTAAGGAACATTAGACTCTCTTCATTTTTTTTAAAAAAAGGAGTTCATTCCTAAATTATACGCATCTGGAGTTATCTGAGCTTGAAATGGGGGCGGTTGCACAAAATACAATACATACATATTGATTAATATAGTGCTTTAACAACAGCTGAAGCTGTAACAAAATATGGACAAAAGGCAAATGCTGCCCTTGTGGAAAGACAAAACATTGCCAGAGGTCTGACCAGTGCTTTATCGGCACCACAAGAAAAACGTCAAACACTTTTCAATGGCAGCGAATGAGTTAATAATGGCGTTCTGCCTGGTAGTTACCATGTGGTGTGGGTGTCAGCACTTGTTCAATGAGTTATAATGTATACAAAAAAATCTGATTTAATCATTTAATCTGAAAAATTAAATCCAGTTTTTGTCTACTGACCACATTTGGGAGCTCCTCTCGGATTGCAGCTTTGGTATGACCTTCAACAACAAATCCTCATCTCGAACGGCCGACATGGGCACATTATAAAGAGGATGGTTAAACAGTGCCTGGAGTTTCGCCAGACTGGTCGCAAGAGACTCAACGGTGGGCGCGATTCTTCCGCCCTGGAAATTGTCCAAAGAGGCATCGGGAGAATATCTTGGTGGGCCGCCCGTCGATTCGCCCAGAACTGCAATGATGTCGCTTTCGTTCGCCGGGCGTTTAGCGAAGGTTTTCCAAATGAGTGGCGGCGGGTCACAGGGTTGGTGGTACAAGGAAAGGGAGACAAACATCAGGAAGAAGTGCAGAAAAATGGAGATGACTGCCAAGGACAGACAGATTGTCCTGGAACGACGGCGCATTCTCCATATCATCCTCTTGGAAACAAGACGAGGAAGGAAAGGGACAGAAAAATGGGAGCTGGAGATGTCCAGTAACACATAAGAAAAGTAATAATTAAAGGACAACCGACGTCACTTTTTTGTTTTATAACTGACACCAGAAAAACATTTTATAGCATCTAAAATACCCAAAACACGCAGTATATTTTTAGTCAAATGCAAAACACCAATAAAAATGACTTCGTGTCCAAAATCTGCAAAAAATTGAGCTGCGAATTGGGCATTTTCAGAAAGTCCCGCCCCCAGTTCGTGACGTCACACCAAGACGTCTTGCATTTCTAGTGAATCAAAACAATGGCTTCAGATTCTGAGAATATGCTTTCTTGTGACACATCCAGTTCTGAATATGATTCAAATAGTTCTGAAGAAGAAAGCATACATGGCAGCTGGCGAGCAGGAACGTGTGGTATAGGCGGTGGATCGTAGAGCAGGACAGAGGCGTTTTATTAACATAAAGCGCGGGTCCGAAAATACGCGGACCCGGTAAAAACTCGTGAAACAAACTCAAAATGACAACTGACAATGTTAGTGGGTGAGTGGCGGCAATTAACCAAGAAAATAAAGTGGCACACGGGGGTGCAAAACAACCTACGACGCGGTGCAAACAACAAACGCGTTCGTGGCTAAAATCACAAATAATGTACTGGTAACATCAGCAGCTGGCGAGCGGCGGGAACGGAGGCCCCGCCCCGCTGTCAACTGGCTCATGACAGTACCCCCCCCTCAACGGACGCCTCCTGTTTTCGACGGGTGAGCCTCGTGGAAGTCTCTCAGGAGCGACGGGTGAATCCAGGTTCGCGGAACCCATTGACGGTCCTCCGGTCCGTATCCCAGTCGACCAGGTACTGGATGCCCTTTCCCCTGCGGCGTGATCCAGGATCTCCCGCACTGCGTATGCCGGTCCTCCATCCACCATCCGCGGGGGGGGGGGGTTGGGCAAGAGGGGGGGCCAAGGGGCTGGACTCCACCGGTTTGATGAGAGATACATGGAAAACCGGGTGGATCTTCATGGAGGCGGGCAGCCGAAGTCGGACCGCGAAATGATGGCCTCCACAGTGAAGGGGCCCGCGAAACGCGGACCCAATTTGGGGGTTGTCCCGGCCAGCCGTAGGTCCCTTGTGGACAACCAGACCTTCTGGCCCACCTGGTAGGCTGGCGCGGAACGGCGACGGCGATCCGCGACCCTTTGGTTCCGGACTGCCGTGCGTGATAGGGCTGCCCTGGTCTCCCTCCATACCCGATGAAAAGAGCGGCGGCTGGTAAGCCGACATAAACGGTGACCGACCTGTGGCTGAGGAGACCAGGGTGTTGTGGGCATATTCCACCCACGCCAGGCCGAGGGACGATGAAGGCATACGCAGCGCAGGGCCGCCTCCAGGTCCTGGTTCTTCCGGTCGGTCTGGCCGTTGGACTGTGGATGGTAACCGGAGGACAGGCTGGCCGACGCCCCCATGGACCTGCAGAAACGCTTCCAGACCCGGGATGAACTGGGGCCCTCGGTCCGACACGATGTCAGTGGGGATCCCGTGGAGACGGACGACGTGTGTCAATGGCGGACGGTAACTCAACGGCACGAAGTGTGCCGACTTAGAAAACCGGTTATTGTGAGAATGACCGTCTTACCACGGGAAGGCCGGTGATAAAATCCACTGATATGTGGGACCAAGGGCGCGGGGGAACAGGTAGGGGGCGGAGCAGTCCTGCCGGAGGCTGATGGGAGACCTTGCCACAGGCGCACTTCCGCCACGTATAGCCAGCTCGTCTTTCAACGCCGCGCTGAGCCCGCGCCGAAACATCCCTCGCAGCGCACGGTCGCCGTACCCGCTGGCGGCAGCCAGGACGCGGAAGGCGACGGAATGCCATTTTGAGGCAACATTGGGGGAAAATCTCTCACCCAAAAAAAGAGACACAAAATGGCGACCTCCTGTGGCCACATCCGTTTCCACAGGCTGATAAATTCCTTATACGGCGCATGGACACCCTCTTCTGGCCTCCGGGCGGCTTTTGGGTGCAACACGAGGTCCCCAGACCAAACAGGTACAGCAAAATACATTGACGTGATGGAAGGACCGCTACAATGCGTCTTTTGTACGGTCAAGGGCGGTCCTTTAGTGACGTCACATACGGACTCGTCACCAACTCAAAAACAAGACTTCCTGAATATTCAGCGCGAGTCTTAAAACGTAAAATATAGCGACATGCGGTGGAATCTTTGTAAAATATGCTCAGTAGAAATCATTTGAAGCCATTTTACAAATGATGCACACAACTTGTCCAGAGACATCGGTTGTCCTTTAAATCACATAATATTTCAACATCCATTGAGGAGAAATAAAAGACAACTTACTTCTTCAATGGGGCTTTCTGCAACGCTGTTGAAGTTGAAAAGGAATATTCTGTTTCAGCCAAAGGTTAGTCTTTCCCCTTTTGTTTGTACGATGGCTGATTGGACACCGTCCCAGGTTAAAGTGATCTGAGTAGCACTCAGTACACTGGTTTGAACTGTCAGAATTGGCAGTCACTCAGCTGGACTCTTCCGGCAAATTCAGACTTTATTTTTTATTTTTTTATTGACGTACCTTAAAGCCGAAAGGAAAAGAAGCAGAAGATTGACGTACCTTAGAGGCCATGTCTGTATGTGTCAGTCGATAAACAATATCACACAAACCTCCTGAATACAAAATTCAGACCAAATTTGGTCGAGCAAAAAAAAAATTCTCCCTTTCATTAGACACTCCCCGACTTGCGAACATTCGAGTTACAAACAATGGTACATACGAACATTTTTGTAGTAGTATTCTCTCCAGTTGTACATACGTATCTTCATAGAGCATATATGACCCGCCACATAATTTTATTCGGCCCGCAAAAGCAAATCAAACTTGTGAAATTCCATGCTCATCTATCAAGCCAGCTCATTAGCGAGCTAGCTAGCGAGCAAACGAGCTAGCTTTCTTTCTATTAAGCTAGCTGGCTAATCCTTTACATCTCAGGTGTCAACGTCAAGGCCCGGGAGCCAAGTCCGGCCCGCCACATTTTATTTATCCCGCGAAAGCAAATCTTAACTTGTGAAATTCCATGATGCGAGCTAAAGTCTGAACCCAAATTTGAAATTGTAGCACATAAACCACAATGAGAGTCATTGTATTATACAGTAAAGTCTCGTTATATCGATAGTACTGCTTATTACGATACTATTTCTATGAACGCAAGGAGAAAATTTACATGCCGCAGGATCGGATATATCGATAGTCCCGGTTATATCGATATTTTTTCCGACTCCCGAGAATATCGATATAACGAGACTTTACTGTACTTCAAATTTGAAAACTATTTATTCATTAATTTGTTGTGCACTCGATATGTAATATGTGGAGGAGATGAAACATTCTAATCTTTTCCTTTCGGCTTTTCCCTTCAAGGGGTCGCCACAGCAAATCAGTGTCCTCCATCTTTAGAGGTTTGATCCGCATGTTTGTTTTGGCCAAGCTTTTACGACGGATGCCCTTCCTGACACAACCCTCTGTATTTATCCGGGCTTGGGACCGGCACAAGAAGACATATGTCCCTTTGTGGCTACAGAACAAGCAACTCACACAGTAAAAGGCTCCCAAACACAAAATGGTCATCGGCACAGCAACATTCAAAAAAGCAAAAACTAAATACATCAATAAATAACATAAAAATAAACCCATAAAATAGATTAAATAAATAATACATAAAAGAAATAAATGATTACATAATAGATAAACAAATAAACCCATGACTAAACAAACAAATAAATACATAGAAAGATAGAAATATTCTAATGGCTTCCCCAAATTCATAACGGCCACCGAGAGGAAACCGGAACTACAATGTGGCCCGCAGCAAAAAAATGACTCGGACACCCTTGGTCTATAAAGATCCCCCATAAGCCACCATCAAGATCTAGTTGGTGAAGTATATGTTTTGGATGTCACTTTTTATTTTGTTATTTTTTTACACAAGGGGAGATGAGTTCTCATTTTTGGGTCTTTGGGATTCAGAATCGCAGTCGGGAGCCATCATCTTCATGCATCTCCCTTTCGTTAATGATTTGTTTTTCGCCTCGCATGCACCAATGCTTCTTTTATTGTTCTTTTTTTGGGTTGGGCTTGGGTGAGGGGAACATATTGTGTCCCATGCTGGTGTATGGTAAACAAGCTGGTTAAAGCCTTGACGCGCACATCAACAACAGCAGAGGAGCTTTTATCCCTTTCTCATTCGCATCCACTGCGCTCTTTTAATTTCACTCAGTCTCTAATGGTCAAAACAGAAGGCGCGCAAAAACATCGGCATCATAAAAGAGCCGGAAAGTGACGTTCGGATAAAAATAAATAAAAAGCTCAGTTCTGGCCTAATGCACGTTTTGTGGTGCAATTTCTTTTTTGTCCTGCGGTTACTTTTGAGACTTTCTATCCGCTTTTCTTTTGTTCCACCTGTGTCTTTTCACCCGCCGCGCACGCACTGGCGAAAGCACTCAGAAGCGGCTGCCGCCTTCGTTTTTTTTTCTTCAGGTGCTCAGGAAGGTTGCTAAGATACGCCGCTCGGCTTTCAAACTCGAGAGAAACGTGGAATGAGGACACAGTATGTGGTAACATTGAACCAAGCCCCGAAATTTCAATGGCAAAATGGAGATTAGGGTATCAATTGTTTCCTTTTTGTGACTCTTCCAGTCTCTCTATGACTGTTACAAGCTGTTGGTGACATTCTGTGACAATCTAAGCTCAGTGGTCATTTTTCCATGCAAACATCCTGTTTGGTGACATACACTTGATCCATTATATGGTGTCGTCTTGGTTCCAATTTGTCTAAAGTAGAACAATCGATTCCGATTGAAACAGGAAATGAATTAATCCATCCATGGATTAATCAATGTTCACATTTGCATGGCTTGGGTTTTTTTGTGTCTTAGTTAAGAAGACTACGGTACAACAAACCGATTGTGTAATTTTCTTTATAATTTTCACATATCAATTAAAACATCCCTGATCAATAGGCCAGTGAAAATTAACCGAGAACATGTGAGGATTTCATAAACTTCCAAGCGGCCATCTGAGACTTAGCAGTGACTAACCTTTAAAAAACAATAACAACGAATTAAAAAAAGCAATTTTCATGAACCTCCTGTTGATCCTTCGAAGTTTGCATGTGAGGAATGAATGCATGACATTTAACACCCTACACCGGTGCCAACATCTCCCTCGCGGTAAGCTTCTGTGCAAGATGGAAGCTTTTTTGGTGAGCCAGAAGTGTGACTCGGCGAATGAATATTTAACAGTAAAGCAATAAAGGAGGTATTTAAAGAGGAGTTTGCGATGAATAATGAATGAGTTGCGCCAAATTGTCAGCAGGTTAGGAGGGGGCGGGTTGATGTTTACAGGACCCACTGGCATCATCAGGAAGTTGATACTGTCCATGTCGTGTGTGTTAACTCGGAAGTTCTGCTTGTGTGCTGTATATTTTTAATAATTTTATATATTTTTTTAAAATTATATATATATATATATATACACGTATATATGTATACGTATATATATATATGTATATATATACGTATATAACTACATATATATATATATGTATAGATATATAGATAGATAGATAGATAGATAGATAGATAGATAGATAGATAGATAGATAGATAGATAGATAGATAGATAGATAGATAGATAGATAGATAGATAGATAGATAGATAGATAGATAGATAGATAGATAGATAGATAGATAGATAGATCCGCCGAAACATGTCAGGTATTTGAACACCTACAATACACTGTCTGTAAGAAAAGAATCTGGTTTAAATTAGATATCAAGTATACAGGATGAACTTAGTCCAACTACAATTTAAACATGTTGACAGAGTTGCTTTGCAGTGAGTGCACAATATTCTCTCTGTGTGGCTCAAGTACAAAGTGACACGATAGCGTGTTTGGGTACATAATACTCATTCTGTCAACATCAGTGGGTCAAGGTGCCCTTTCGCTGGCACAATGCGAGAGGGACTGATGTCACTTGATCACTAATCCTGGGGGAGGCAATTCTTTTCAGTGAACAACAAGATTTGATGGATGTTTCGAACACATTGCAACTGTAGAACAAGAATGAAACTACTTTGAAAACCTCGACTATACTTACAACAATGTTGTGTTGTTGTTTACCTGCCGTCATCATTAAGATGGACATTCTGCAAAGCAATCAAGTAGTTCGCTCTTTTTTTTTGTGGCAAATCCAACCCATTCGGGAAATTCTTGATAATTTATTTGATATCGTAATTGGCAGGCAACAGGAAGCCATCCCTCTCTTCGAGATTGACAAACAAGATTAGGATGGTTTAGGATGACCTGTGCACTCCATAAACAGCATTGCTGTGTTTGTATTCTTGGAATTTTGCCTATGGGTGTTGTTGGGTTTTAAATGAATGGTAATGTTGGGAGAAATTCTTTTGTTGGAGTTTCTCTGACAAAATGGCGAAACATGTTCACACAAACCATTTTTAACTCAATCACTGCCATTCACGGATTTATTCAGGAATTGAAAATATGACAGAGCGCCATTCCCAATTTTGTTTGGGTTTTGTTTTTTCTTGTTTGGGTGCCGATAAAGTGCTGGCCATGGTAGCATTTCCTTTTTTCCATGTAAGCGCTTTGTTTCAGCTTCAGCTGTTGTTAAAGCGCTATATAAATCAATATGTATCTATTGTATTTTGTACATCTGCCCCGATTTCAATGTCAGAAAACTCCCGACCCATATAACTGAGGCATTAACTCTTCTTTTTCTTATGTGGGGGTGCCGATAAAGCACTGGTCAGACCCCTGGCAATGTTTTCCCTCCCACAAGGGGGCAGTATTTGCCTTTTGTACAGCCGCCCCCATTTCAACCTTAGATACCGCCAGCCCCATATAACTTAGGAATTAACTCTTTTGTTGTGATGAAAGAAGACAGTCTAAGGCAGAGGTGTCAAAGTCATTTTTTGCCGCGGGCCACATTGTAGTTATGGTTTCCTCTCGAGGGCTGTTATGCATTTGGGGAAGCAATTAGAATGTTTAATCCCCTCCACATATTACATCTAGAGCGCACAACAAATTAATGAATAACTCGTTTTCAAATATGAAGTCAAGAATAACGACTGTTATTGTGGTTTACATGCAAAAATATGACATTTTGGTTAGGATTTTAGTGAGCATCAAGGAATTTCACAAGTTTGATTTGCATTCACGGTCCGGATTTGGCCCCCGGGGCTTGACTTTGACATCTGTGGTCTAAGGTTTCTTAGACTGCATTGAATGTTTTTGTAGTCTTAAAACTCAATGTTTAGTGGGTCCCGGAACTCGAGTGACAATGACAAAAACCCTTGCACTGAAGTGGACACATTTTTGCACGTCTGGCAGTGAATGAGTTAAAATGATATATTACGAGGTTGTACAAATTGTAAGTAAAAAGTACAAATTGGTCTGAGAGTAAAGTTTTTTTTGCTATTTACGACTCACAAAGTTTTCAGAATGTTTTGCTCCTGTGAGGCGCTTTGTTCGGATGCCACAAATCTCAGCTTTGAGAATATTTGAACTTTCTGTTTGTATTCTCTTTGGCTGCTGATTAAAAGCGTACATTCTCATCTGGTTCCTCGTTGTTGAGTTACTTTCGGAAGGGATCTTTTTTTTGGAGTTTCTCTGTATTTGTTTGAAGAGTCGTACATTATGTTCGCCGGCGGCTTGGTATTCCTCGGTGGCAAGTCCGCTTGATTTTTGATTTTATTTTTTTAACTTTGGCAAATCCAAGCCACAACAAAAGACGTGTGCTCGATGTCATCGCTAATGAATGTTACGATGGTTGTTCCTTCCGCAATAGTGCTCGTCAAAGGACGACTGTTCCCTGACAACATTATTTACAAAGGGCGCAAGCTGCTGTTTCACATTTCAGTTTTATTATCCCTCACTCCATAGATCTCTTTCACTCACATTAACTCGTCAAAAGTTGCAGCAACAAAAGATTGGGAATTTCTTCATCATGGACACAGAACCTCAAGCTCAAGGCGAGGATGATTATTGCTACTTCTGTGTGTCTGTAAAGAAATTGCCGACGTCAGCATCGAATGATCGACAGCGACGGCAGGTTGCAAGAACTGAGGGTTTGGTATACTACTTCACACTTCAAGCCTTGTGTGGAGAATATCGATTTCTGTTCTTGTTATGGCTCTGATATTACCTCAGGAAGGCAAAAATTCCCAACTCTGCCCCAGCCATTACCGTTTCACAGTTCCCACTTTGTCATGGCCCGAATTTGACATCAAAAGGCATTTAACTCATTCACAGCCATTCCCAAATTTATAATTGAAAAGCATGATGTGGAGCGCCATTCCCGAATTTGTTCTAGTTTTGTTTTTTTTTTGGGGGGGGGGGGGTGCATTTAAAGCTTCGGTCAGACCTCGAGGGGGGAGAATTTACCTTTTGTACAGCCGCCCCATTTCAAGCTCAGATAACTCCAGACCCATAAAACTTAGGAATTAACTTTTTTTTTCTGGTGAAAGAAGATAGTTTTAGATTTGTTATGATGAATTGAACGTTTATGCAGTCCTTCGATGAAAAGGATTCTTCGGCCGTCATCTGTACTTCTTTGAAGGTGTCGGACATTTCGCACCTCATCCGAAAAGCTTCGTCAGCTCTCTCGATCAACCTTACAACAAACAAATGAAAATTCTTCCAAAACCGGATGTTCTCAGGAAACAAAAATGTCACATGGTTTTTATTTTTAATTAGTGTCAAAATACTTTCATGGAGGCACAAAGACACCTGTGAATAACATTTGATGTGGATGTGGAGCAGCTGACAAAGCTTTTTGGATGAGGACCGAAAAACGCCCGACACCTTCAAAGAAGTACACACGACAGCTGAATAAACTTTTTCATTGATGTATCCCTTCTATACAACTGAGAGCTTACACAGACGTTTCTGCAGTCCTAAAAGTCAATATTGTGTGGGTCCAGCAATGAAAATGACAAAAACCTTGGCACTGGAGTGGACACATTTTTGCACATTGTCTGGCAGTGAATGAGTTAATTGTGTTCATTACATGTCAGGAACCGTCGGAACAAAGGCGGTAAAAGAGTTATAAAAAAACCTTGACAACAAAAAAAAAGCAGATCAGTTCATTTGTAAGAAGATGCCACTTGTTTCAAGTCACATCCAACTATGTACACATTTAAAAAAATGTAAAAGACATTGTATTGAAAGAGAAGTGGGTCCAATTGTCAGAACAGTTGAGAGATAACACAAACATTTTAGGTGGTGATGTTTGGGATTGTTTAAAAAAAAAAAGAAACAGTGTGTTCACATGTGTGTCCAGCACACACACTCGCACCTGCACACTAGATACTCCCTGCAGAAGAAAGAGGACAAAGGTGTTTGGAGACCCTAGGTTGTCCGAGTGAGTGGCGACACCATGGAGGATTAAAAAGACAAATGAGAGATAAATCGGGAAGCTGTTCCAAGTGTCTGCAAGTCAAAACTTGATGTCACAGTTCTTGTCTCCAAGTCCAAGCAGCAGGCAAACCCTGTGACTTTTTGTAGCCAGAGTACAACCGGCAGCTGGTTTTCTTTCGGTGAATGTATAGTGTGACCCCCCCCCAAAAAAAAAAAAAAAAAAAAAAAAACTTATGCGTCTGTGTGTATGCTAGGAGCACTTCCACACACACACAGCCAAACTCCCACCGAAGAACATGTACAGCAAGTTTTTCACCTCGTGCGTGACCTCGAAGCCAAAGCCTTCGCCGATCACGACGTGCCAAGAACTGCCGAATTTCTTGTCCATGGACTCCTTGATCATCTTGGCGGCACTCTGGAGACCAGCGGCAAGAAGGTAAGATGGTATTTTATCTTTTTTTATAATATTGTATATTTTTATAATATTGTATGTTGTCTTACATCATCCTTCTACTGCCATCCAATTATCGCCAACAAAACTCACATACCTCATTGTTGGTGGCAAACTTTTCACAAGCGGTGACGCACAGCTCCATCGTCTCCACCCTCATTTCTTCTGGCATGTCCGTGTGCTGAGATATAAACGAAGCCTTATTTTTTAGATCAGAATATTTTATATTTTTGTGTATGACAAGAAACAGGACAGCACTCTCTTCCAAACCATTAATCCGCTATACTGCTTATTCTTCTGATGGTCATGGGCTGTTGAAGCGAATCTCAATTAACTTTGGGTGAGCAATTCACAAATATTTTCAGCATCGGTGGGCAAACTACAAAAAATAAATATATTGTAGCAGTTGAGGAAGGAGAACATACGACTGACTGAAGCACATCTTTATTCCAACTGCTAACAAGTGGATCTGGTTCAAACATAGAAAATGCTGTAAAATATTCCTAACATAAACACGCCCCTGCAGTGCACCTGCTGGGTGGGATGCCTAGTCGTAGTGCACGCCACAATATATGTATATCATGAACGATATCACTACTCTATTACCCTGATTAGAGGGAAGCTGTGCAGTCTCTTGTAATCGGCCTCTTCTTTCTTTCCCTCGCCGGTTCCTGCCATTCCGGCTTCTGTTAATAGATATAAAGGGTAATTCATTGGACCCAAAAAATAAAATAACATACACTTCGTTTGTTTGTACCTAGCAGCACGAGCAACAACACACCAGAAGATATTTACCATTCCTACCAAGCTAACGACATAACAACATATATACATGCCAGGCTTAAAATATCATTTTCCACACAAAATGCAAGTTTGTACGTTATACAAAAAACAAAGGACACCTGTGAAGCATCGTGACGGGCTTGTAAACACCAAGTAGGCGGATAAAGTGAAACCGAAGAAGCAGCGTTTACCTAGCTACCCAATTAGCTTAGCTTGGAGCGCCGTAGCGAATATATAACATTAAATAAATTCTCTTTCAACCGTTAACTCGTCAGCGTTCAAGGCGAGTCAAAAAGAAATGATGGGCGACTTACTTATGAGGCGTTTGGACGACTGGGAAAGTTCCACAGTTTCTGAGTCCCGGGGTCGGTTGTTAGGGAGACATTTTCAACAAGACTTAGGGCGACGGAGGAAGCCCCGCCCATAATTCATACAGAGCGTTTCGATTGGCTCTTGTTCCTGTCAACGACCTCCTCTGAATCGTATATTAATTTCATACATCGATTTGTAGATTTTTTTTAACACTTGCTTACATTTTCAGTTTCAGAAATCATAAATCGTGAGATTTTCGTACTTGCGACTCTGTGGTGCGTATTAAAATAATATGAGCGTTAAAACGTGTGAATTAGAAGTAAACAAAACACAAAAATGCTTCATTTATTTATACATTAAATTAATATAAAATGTATTTTGTTTTTTTACATTTTCTTTTGTTTCACCTTACAAATGAATTGTCTGTATTGTGTCAATAGTTGCTTTGTAAAATGAGTATTTTGAGGTCAAAATCGGGAGTCTTAACATATATGTACTTGTGTTCATCTGACGATAAATGAACATAAAATAACATAAAAAGAGCGAAACGGCGCAATTTGACCGACAGATTAGGACCAATTTTTTTAAAAATAAATACAAAATGTATTTATTGTGCTTGAGAGGAAATAAGTTTCATATTTTCTGTATGTTGTACATATAGCATATTTGATAATAATAAAGCTCACTTGAAACGAAACGTGTGTTTAAAAGCATTGTAAGTAGTTACTTGTTTCACGAATGTTCCCTGTTCAGTCGATGCTGTGAGGTGAAGAAGGCATATCATCAGAATATGAACTAAAGAAAACCTCTGTCATTTTTTGTATGTATGTGACACTTGCAGAAAGTCATATGTATGAGTGCGCGTGCGCGTGTGCGTCTACCTCGACCCTATTTAAGTGTCCCTCTTGCTGAATGTGACCGATATTGAGCAGGAAACATCTGTATGGAGTTCCCCAGGTGGATTTTCCTGACCCAAAATTGTTGCGGAATACTCCCTGTCTTGTTTCTGCTTGTGAATTCATTTTAAATGTAAAGCAAGTGCTCCATCCTCCATGGATTAGAGCGGATTATAAATCCGTGGACAGGCAACGAAACATTCTAATAATATTTATCATCTCTTGTTTGGGCTCTTCTAAGCTCTTTGCGGACACAGTGATGCAAACCGGTGTTTTCAACAGGTCAACTCGACTATTGATGATCCTCACAGTGACAGGGCTGTGAATAAGTAATCAACATGTGGTATGAACTAATTGTGTAGCACTAGATGATGTAATCACGCAGTTTAATGGTATAAATCCAAATGACCCAGTTTAATGACAGCAGTCAAAAAGTACAGATCTGCCTGGTCCTACGAAATTACGAATAGGGGTAAAAATCCAATGTCATCCATCATGCTGGTTTAATATATTGTACAGTGATACCTCAGTTTACGAACTTAATCTGTCTCCAGAAAGTGTGTGTCAGGGGAAAAATTTGTCTGCCAAACGTTTATTTCCCATAAGAAACCATTAAAAATTAGAATAATCCATTCCCAGGTCCCGATAAAACATAATTTTCTACTAAATAAGCCTTAAAACTACACAAAATATACCTTATTTTATGTAAAATAAATGTGCTATTGTATTGTAATTAAAGAAATAAACTGTACTGTGACCACTCCCAATTCTCCTGTGAGAGTGACTGTTGTACGTCTTTGTGTGCCCTGCGATTGGCTGGCAACCAATTCAGGGGGTCCCCCGCCTCATGGCCGAAGACATCTGAGATAGGCTCCAGCACCCCCCGTGACCCTAATGAGGAATAAGTGGTACGGAAAATGGATGGATGGATGGAAAATAAAGTCGTTTTATTTACATTTGTGACGTCGTTGATATAGTTGCCTCTTGATGATATCCGAGTGAAGTTCCCATGCTTTCTCAGCGATAATACCCTCACTCACACGGTCCCCTGCTAGCTGTTTTTCGTTAATCCAAATCAACACAAGTTTTTCAACCTCTTCTATTCCCTGAGACCTTTGCTTAGACAACACAGAAACACTCTTAGCCACACGTAGCAATCGATTTAGCGTACTGGTACTGGGACGCGAAATCACACAAAAGCACACCTTGTTCGTGTCGATGGTCTCCTTCTTCGGCTCAACCGTAATTTTCTTTTGTGTCGTCTTCATCTTAACACTAGCCTGTGGGGGGTCTTTTTCGGTCCCATAATAGCAAAAGTACTCCACTCGATAGCAAACGACGTATGCACTCAAAGAGGGTTTGGAAAACTAGTTCGCCAGCCACTGGCGTTGTTCGACCATGTGGTTTGGTGTTCCTCCGTCGAAAACTAGTCCGCCAGCCACCGTGGCGCTGTGTGGGTTGGTTCGTCCGCCGAAAAGTAGTTCATATGCCAATATTATATTCTCGCGAATTTAATGTTCGTAAAGTGAAAAGTTTGTGAGCTAAAGTGTTCGTAAACTGAGGTATCTCTGTACAAACTCCTCTAAGGAGAAGAGAAAACCCAGTACATTTGGCGTGTTTCCAGTACTATTGCTCTCCCAATGGAAGTCCAAGATGGCGCCCGAGTCGGCAGCCGCTTTCCAGCAGCTCCTGTATTTTGTTTTTCTATTTCTTCCTTTCCTTTCTTCATCCTTCCATCACTTTGCTGCTGTGAAATGTAAATTTATCCACTGCGATACTAATAAAGGCTAATCCAATTCAATTCAATCAATTTGGCCTCAAAAAAGTGGTCAAAATAATTTGATGTTTTTATAAACTTAGTGTATGTAACCTCTCTGAAATATATTTTGATGAAAATGAATAACTCAACACTGCATGTTTAATGCATAGCGGGATCGTTCAAATGATGGTCGGACTTGATGCAGCCCTGCGATTAAAACGTAGACCGTTGAAATTGTATGAACGTAAGAAAGTACATAGTAGGAATGTATAACTTATTTCAAAACCGCCTGCGGCGAAGATGTGAGCTTCTCTGAAACATTTTCATGGCGACAGAAGAACTCATAACATTTCATCAATGACTTATCTAGAAGAATCCAAGTGGAAGGAATCGCTGTAGGGCAAAACAAGGATGATGAAAAACTCTCTATGTACAATATGCGTGTTTGCGAAGGCAGAGCGAAAACGGAAAGGTCAAACAAAGGTTTGCGTGAAGTGTGTCTGCCTGCAGGAAAGCCAATTAGTGACCATCTATAATTCATCAGTCACGGATGCAGATTGTGAGCAGAATGGGAAGACGGGGGGGGCTGAATTCAAGACCCCATGCGACAATTAGTGACTAGATAACTCAAAGACTGGAGACATATCGACCGATGCCTTGATAATGGGGTTGGGAATCGTAGTGACAAGACGATATTGTGTTAATGACGAATAACGTGAGCTAGCATGGGAGAATCATAGTCATAGAGAACCGTATTCTGCCTCACATTCGGGCAGAATACACGGGGGTTCTTTCTCAATCCGTGTTTTTATCCATTGTAACAACCTTAGATCTTGAGAAACATCATCTATTGTGAGTTAAATCAAAATTAAATTAAGCATAAAGCAAGAACAAGAACTCAAATAGATAGAAAGCTAGCTAGCTATATAGGTAATAGATAGAGAATACATAGATAGTTAGATAGCTAAAACTGTAGATAGCGAATAGGTAGATAGATAGATAGCTATATAGCAAATAGATAGCTAGCCAGCCAGCGAGATAGCGAATACATAGATAGATAAGTATGTTTAAGGTTTATATAAGTATGTTTAAAGGACAACCGACACCACTTTTTTGTTTCCTAACTGACATCAGAAAAACGTTTTATAGCATCTAAAATACCTAAAATACGATGATATTTTTCGTCAAATGCAAAACACCTATAAAAATGACTTAAAGTGCCCAAATACTACTTCAAATTGAACCCGGAAGTGGCCTGTTTCAGAAGGTCCCGCCCACTTGTTCGTGATGTCACGCCATGACGTCTTGCCTTGCTCGAGAATCAAAACAATGGCTTCAGATTCGGAGAAGATGCTTTCTTGTTCCTCATCCAGTTATGAATATGATTCAAATAGTTCTGAAGAGGAAAGCATAAATGTTAGCAATCGATTAAAGAAGTCTTTCCAGGTCATTTTGAGGCGTCAGGACTAATGTGTAGCACCCAGAACATGCAGAAGATGGCGTTGGAAATGGGCTGATTTGTTTGCAGGGAATTTGTGTCAGCGAATATCAAATAGTAGTCTTGGTGCAACATATGATTCACCATCGCGTTATTTATGTGTTTTCCTTCTAATTTCGCCATCAACACGGATCAACACGAAGTTTTCAGACCAAACAAAGTACCGCAAAATGCATTGTGTGTCCTTTCTCGGTCGGGGGCATTCCTTCCGTGACGTGACGTCAGGAATCGTCACCAACTCAAAAACAAGACTTCCTGAATATTCAGCGGCAGTCTTAAAACATAAAATATAGCTATATGCCGTGGAATCTTTGTAAAATACGCTCAGTAGAAGTCATTTGAAGTGATTTTACAAATTATGGACACAACTTGTCCGGGGCGTCGGTTGTCCTTTAAGGCTTGTATAAGTAACCTGTATTGGTTATTACTGAAAAATAAACATCTAATAAAATATAGACTATTTTAAGATATGCACAACTGGAGAAAATACTATATATATTACTACAAAAACGTTCGTATCTAGCGTTGTTCGTGGCTGCCTTTCCAGCAGCTCCTGTGTTTTGCTTTTCTACTTTCATTTTGTTTCATAACTTTGCTGCTGTGAAATGTAAATTTCTCCACTGCGAGACTAATAAAGGCAAATCCAAATCCAATCCAAATCCAACTCAAATGTTCGTAAGTAGGGAAGCGGCTGTATTTTATTTATTTTTTTACATTTTCTTTTGTTTCACCTTACAAAAGAACTGTCTGTATTGTGTCAATAGTTGCTTTATAGAGTGAGTATCGTGAGTATTGTGGTAAAATCGGAAGTCTCCCGACCAAATCGTGAGACTGAACCTGTATGCGTTAAGCGCTCCAAGGTCTCTGGATTTGTAACTCCATAACTGGTGGAAAAACAGATGGGATCGTTTCTCCCTGAAGCTGACTTGAACACTCTCAGTATTTTCCACCGGTGCTTCAAGCATTTTTTTTTATCCAGGTGAGAGACACAAAATTTGCAATGCAGAACACCTTTAATTAATGCAATAAGCATTGTGTTACCGCTCTCCTCCCAACACTTGATGACTCCCTCGTGCATCTGTATTGATGGTGATAATTATCTCGAAGATTGTGTTTGTGCTCGTGCCCGTTCGTCCATCTGTCAAAGTCGTGACGCAAAAGCTTAACTGGGATGAAGTGACAGAAAGTGTTTTTTATTTCTGGATGGTGTCAGACAATTTAAGAGTGTTTGACCTCTACTCAGTTTTGCTGTTCCGTGTAATCAATTTCAGTGAAGCTAACTAGAAGATAACTGTACTTATCAGGTCACGCTAGAAATGTCACACGTGGGCGGATGCGTGATTCAGACCCGTGGGTTCATCAGCGAACCCGTTGCGGTGACAACGGCAAAACAGAACGAACCTCAGAGGATAGCCATCAAAATGCAGTTTATTAAGTCATATTAAGTAAGATACACAATTTTCGCCTTACACACTGGGAACCAATTAAGTTCGTAAACCAAGGTATCACTGTACTTGTATGTCATTCGTTGAAGGTGCACCTTATATTCAAAAAAATACAGTAATTTATTTCTTTTTATTGAATTACATTTCTTGATGTCTTATTTCTCTTGAAATTGTACTTTGTGAATGAGAATTTACACGTAAAAGGCGTTTCAAAGGCTGCATTGTCCTTTACGCAGTTTGCTCAAAATGACCTGCCCTTAAAAAAATAATAAACATTTGTGAAAGTAAAATTAGTCTGGAGTTCACCGCGCTGGTCGATGTGCGTGTAACTGTCTGTGAATTGTGACAGGCTACAATGCGTTGTGGGTGTGAGCAACATTCGCAAGGCTACATTATCACATAATAAAGTACACAATTACGGTACAAGATTACTGTTTTAAGCGAAAGGTGGGAGGAACTTTACTGTATAAAATCTACAAGAATGCTGCACCGTGCACACTTGAACGTGACGTTAGGTTTCCCATCCAGAACGTTAACATGTCTCAGTTTCAGCATCAAAACACAAGCAAGACGAACACAGAGGATTTTTATCATCAGTGGCTTTACCTGCATCAAAACTTTAAGACCCAAAGAGTCTGGTATTGTTTTTCAGTTTGACAAAAATGATTGACAGGAATTAGCAATGATAGTCCATCTCATCTCTATAAGTTTGTGATTTGATTGCCTGACTAACCTCCATTTTTGACCTGAACACACCAGACATGAAAAACAGACAAGCTCCAAGCGTCCAATAAGCTCCGTCCCATATGCTCTGTGGCTCGAAACAAAATGCTTTACAGTACATTCCAAAATCATTTATTTTACCCCTCGACTTATGCGAGCTCTCGCAGCCTCCCGCCCCGCTCACTGTTTGGGGCTGGACGGGTTCGATCTCTCAGCAGCATGACACGGGTCTAAGGATTCCTTAGTGGCTCCACCATAGACGTCCACGTCTAGATCGGTCCAGGGGGCGATGTTGCCGAGTACTAAGGAGCTGCATTCCGCCAGGGCAGCGACTTCGGCGGGCTTCAACACCCGATCCCATAAGTTGAACTGGGAGAGTTCGCCAACCAGCGCCTGGGAGGCGTCGAAGCGTCCGCCAAGTGTGTCCTTTTGGTTTGGGGAAAAAGAGGTGCACTTTAGGATAATTATCAGAAAAAAGGGGAAGATAATACAGTGTATATATATATTTATATATACACTATATATATATATATATATATGTGTGTGTGTGTGTGTGTGTGTGTGTGTGTGTGTGTGTGTGTGTGTGTGTGTGTGTGTGTGTGTGTGTGTGTGTGTGTGTGTGTATATATATATATATGTGTATATGTGTATAGATATTGGTATATGCGTGTATATATATATGTATATATATACAAATAAATAAGTGAGTAAGCAAATAATTAAATAACAAATAACCAAATACATAAGTAAATAAATAACACTAACAAATAACTAATAAACCAACTAATAAATAAGTGAATAAGCCCACAAATAACAAATAAATAAATCTACAAATAAATAAATATATCAATAAATAAATAAATAAATAAATAAATAAATAAATAAATAAATAAATAAATAAATAAATAAAGCCTTTTATTGTTCTGGTTGGACAGTCCATTTTTTGAAGTGAAATTCTTTTTTAAGTGAAATTTTAATTTACAAAAACAGACTATCAACATTTGAGATCCTCATCACGTAAATTGGGGTTCCTTTATTGTCGGTAAGTTCACTCAGAACATTTGGGAATTCAGCACAAATGTGCTCCGCAGTGATTCAGACACACACACCCCTCCAAAAAAAAATAAAGAGTAGTTATGCGTCAGTTGGTACCAGAAAAGGAAACATTTAAAGCATAAACAGATGAGTAAGGCGAGAATATCTTTTGCTATTATCCATTTCATTCACAGTTCCCTGCCTGCAACCACCCACAAGAATGGGTGAGGTGCAAAACCGGCGGCCAGTTTTCACTCCTCATCCCTCATCGAACGTATGCAGCTAGAGTGTGCGTTCAAATGGCTTGAATGAAACAATTGAGAAAAGGACAAATGAGAAGTTTTGAGTATTTTTCACAATGTCCACGGAGGTTATCGATTATCTTACACACTTTGAAATGGGAGACACATTATCAACAGTCTTGTATTCCCATCCCCACCCTAAAATAAACAGTCTTCAAAAGCCATGAATCTGTACATTGCAAAAACAATCTGACCTCCCCCTCATTACCTTACCTGCTCCTGGCCGAGGATGAGCACCCCACCAGGTTTGATGGGGTGCCAAGCGGCCAGTCCTTCCCCCCGACCTTTCATCTTGCCACCCTGGTAGGCCTTCCACACACCATCCCTCAGGGTCCAGCTGACGCAGATGTGCTGCCATTCATCTTGGGGGAGCGACAGTGGCAACTGAGCCACCTGAGAGTGAGGGTGAAGATGAGTTACCACAATAAAGCGTTTTTTATGACTCGGAATGCTGAGACGATGACAGAATCTGGGTTAAAAATATGCCGCAAATCGATATTGCTATTTTTATTTCCATTCCTGTTGGCTTCATAAGGTTCCTAAGTGCTGACTTGTTTTGTCAAGTTGCGTAATTTGAATGTTCTTGTCTATATATTAGTGTGCTGTTTTTTAAAATGACACTGAGTGAATATCAAGACATTAGCTTTTCACCTTAGCTAACAGGCTAGCTACTATGTGTTTGTTCAAAAAGGGAGATTTGGAGCAGAAACTTGTTTTGACCATCTTTTTAATTGTTTATATTGTGTGTCATTTTTTTAAAGAACTTTGATTTAAAACATATTTGACTGTTGTTGTCCATTTTTCATGTACTGAATGACGAAGCCGACTACTAAGCTAGTTTCTCATGCTAGCTAACCATCGACTGATGCCTTTCAGTAACTTACAGTCGACCCACTCATACACGCAGTTTTTTTTTTTCATTTCCACATATACTGAATATTGACTGAAGATTTTTTTGGGGTGGGGGTAGAATCCCCCCCCCCCCCGCCTGCCAAATTATTTCAATAGTTTTCAATTATACATGATTTTCGCTTCACATGATCCATCCAAAGTCCCTATCCCCCACAAATAACAGAAGCCGCCTGCACTGTTATCAAACCTTTTTTTCAAAAGAGGATAAAGAATTCATGCAGATGAGTATTGCTATACAGGATCCTATTTCGACATTTGATGTTCCATCTGCGTTCAAATGTCCGTCGCTTAAAGTTTGGCAAAAACAAATGTGTGTGTGTGTGTGTGTGTGTGTGTGTGTGTGTGTGTGTGTGTGTGTGTGTGTGTGTGTGTGTGTGCGTGCGTGCGTGCGTGCGTGCGTGCGTGCGTGCGTGTATGTATGTATGTATGTATGTATGTGTGTGTGTGTGTGTGTGTGTGTGTGTGTGTGTGTGCGTGCGTGCGTGCGTGCGTGCGTGCGCGCGTGCATGTATGTATGTATGTATGTATGTATGTATGTATCTATGTATGTATGTATGTGTGTGTGTGTGCGTGCGTGCGCGTGCATGTATGTATGTATGTATGTATGTATGTATGTATGTATGTATGTATGTATGGCAAAAACAAATGTGTGTGTGTGTGTGTGTATGCATGTATTCATTTATTTATTCAATTTTTTATGTATCCATTTGTTTATTTATTTATTTGTTCCTTTATTTGTGAAATGTTTCGCAAAATTGCGACTGTTTGTGAAGTCAGTTGAATTACATTCATGTCGACCCAACAGTGAAGTTTGACAAGCAAAAAAAGTGTTCAATTCACATCTCGTATCTCGTCGCTAGTCACCCAGGGCAATAATGTAAATCAATATTGATACTTTTGCTTCAGGAATTTTACATTACTGCTTGATCTGTATCAGGATCTGGCTTCGTACCTTATCATTAATGAGCAGCTCCACGGGGTTATGGACGCCCTGCAGCAACACCAGCTCGTTGGGCTGTCCAGGTACCGAATAAGAGAAAGGTGTGCCGATCCCGCCTTCCTTAGCCTTTAGCCACACGCAAGCGGTGAAGGCGTACATCTCCGTTATCTCCTTTCGCACCAGGCCGTACATGTAGTTAGTGCGCATTGGGAAGGACAGCACGAATCCGTCGGGGAAGGACGGCTCGGTTAGGGCTTTTACGAATGTGGACAAAAGAGCAACACAAACAGTCAAAAGAGTGGAAAACGGGGACACTTGAAAATGCTCACGCAAGAACGTTGTAATTTCTCCAAGCAAGAGCTCTACTAATGATCATCCTCTCAACTACAGTCATACAGTCATGGCTCTTGGAGAGTTGAGAGAATCGAAAAGCAGCATGAGACGGATGCAGAGACTTACCGCAGAGTAAAAAGAATCCTCAGCAAGCACTGATCAAAAGATATATACAGTATGTGTTTCATACCAGGAACTCTCCATAAAAATTAGTTAAATATATATATAAATATTTTATTATCATCATCATCATCATCATTATTATTATTATTATTATTATTATTATTATTATCATTATTATTGTGATTATGTCAATGTCTTGATTATTTTGATTATGTTATGTTATTATGCTATTATGCTATTCTGGTATTATACTATTATGCTATTGTTGTATTATTGTACAGTATTCTTGTATTATTGTATGTTTTTATTTCATTGTTGTTATGATTTTTTTATTTTTATTTTTTTTTATTTTTATTATTATTATTATTATTATTATTATTATTATTATTATTATTATTGTCTCAACCAAATGGATAACATGACAAAAGTTGCCCTTGACTGTTTACGCTCAACAAATGGAAGATTCGAGACTGAATGTGAGAATTAACCATAAAAAGCCTCAGCGAAATATATATCTCATCTCATCACATCTCATTTTCCGTACCGCTTATTCCTCATTAGGGTCGCAGGGGTTGCTGGAGCCTATCTCAGCTGTCTTCGGGCACGAGGCGGGGGACACCCTGAATTGGTTGCCAGCCAATCGCAGGGCACACAAAGACATACAACAGTCACTCTAACACTCACACCTAGGGACAATTTGCCTGCCATGCATGTTTTTGGAGTGTGGGAGGAAACCGGAGGATCTCAGAATCACAATTTCTTTTTACTCTTGTTTAAAAATCATCTTGGGAAAGATGACTCATGTTTTTGTAAAGGACATGGAGATCTGATACGGTTGCAGCTCAAGGACAATCTATTGTATTGGGACAAAAAGCCGTTGGCCAAGAAGTAATCCTGAACTCCTTGACTTTTTGCTTCATCGCCCAATTTACCCTTGCTTTCTTCGATTTTTCTGTATGTGGCCTTCCGACGAGCAACTCAGCTTGAGGGTTTCTAATTAAATTCACTCAAAAAGCTACACAGTGACATGCTCTGCGCTCCTTTCTCAGAGTCGCTAAATCGTCGCTCATTCACTGCCATTCACAAATGTATTCGGGAATTTGAAATATAACGCAGAGCGCCATTCCCAAATTAATTTGGATTTTGTTTTTTCTTGCTTGGGTGCCTATACAACGCTGGCCAGACCTCTGGGAATGTTTTTCCCTTCCATAAGGGAGGGCAGCATTTCCCTTTTTTCCATCTTTTCACTTTGTTCCAGCTTCAGCTGTTGTTTAAGCACTATATGAACCAATATGTATGCATTGCATTGTATTTTGGACAGCCGCCCTCATTTCAAGCTCATGTAACTCCAGGCCGATATAATTTAGGAATTAACTCTTTTTTATTCTGATGAAAGAAGAAAGTCTAAGGTTTGTTACGCTGCATTGAATGTTTATGTAGTCCTAAAACTCAATATTCTCTGGGTCCTGGAATTCAAGTGACAATGACAAACACCCTGGCACTGGAGGGGACACACTTTTGCACATCGTCTAGCAGGGAAAATGAGTCACTGAGGTGGACAAAAAAAGACTTTCTCTATGGCCTATTTCACCACCTTTAACTCATTCCCTCCCAGACATATGCAATAATAATAATAATAATAATAATAATAATAATAATAATAAAATAATAATAAAAAAAAAAATAATAATAATAATATGCAATAATAAATAAAATACAATTATAAATAGAATACAATAATTAAAATACAATTATAAATAGAAACAAGAGACAGAGCTACACAGAAAATCCAATTTTAAATGTGTCCACTCCAATGCCAGTTATGTGAACGTGAAATGAGCGCGGCTGTCCAAAATACAATACAATGCAATACATACATATTGGTTTATATAGCGCTTTAAAGGACAACCGACGTCACTTTCTGGTTTCTTAACTGACATCAGAAAAACGTTTTATAGCCCAAAACATGCAGTATGATATTTTTATTCAAATGCAAAACACCAATAAAAATGACCTAAAATGTCCAAAATCGGCAAAGAAATTGAGCTGGCAATTGGGAAAGTGCCGCCCCCAGTTTGTGACGTCACGCCAAGACGTCTTGCATTGCTTGAGAATCAAAACAATGGCTTCAGATTTGGAGAATATGCTTTCTTGTTACACATCCAGTTATGAATATGATTCAAATAGTTCTGAAGAGGAAAGCATACATGTTTGCAATTGATTAAATAATTTATTCTATGCTATTTTGAGGCAACATTGGGGAGAAACGATCACCAGAAAAGAGGCACAAAATGGCGACCTCCTGTGGCCACCTCCGTTTCCACAGGCTGATAAATTCCTTATATGGAGCTTGGACACCCTCTTCTGGCGGCTTTTGGGTGCAACACAAGGTTTTCAGACCAAACAATACAGCAAAATACATTGACGTGATGGAAGAACTGCTACAATGTGTCTTTTTTTTCGGTCAGGGGGCGTTCCTTTAGTGACGTCACGTACGGTCTCGTCACCAACTCAAAAACAAGACTTCCGGAATAATCAGCGCGAGTCTTAAAAGGTAAAATATAGCTATATGCGGTGGAATCTTTTTAAAATATGCTCAGTAGAAGTCATTTGAAACCATTTTACTAATTATGGACACAACTTGTCCGGAGACGTCAGTTGTCCTTTAACAACAGCTGAAGCTGGAACGAAGCGCTAAAATGGAAAAAAGGGAAATGCTGCCCCCTTGTAGAAGGGAAAAGCATTGCCAGAGGTATGGCCAGCGCTTTATCAGCACCCAAGCAAGAAAAAACAAAACCCGAAGAAATTCAGGAATGATGATAATAATATAAATGAAGCTGACTCACTGTGCTCCAGTTCACTGACACGGTGGTTGGCGGTGTCCAAGCCCTGCTTGATCTTCTCATACTGGCCTTGTGTCTCCTTCCTAATGGCCTGCCGCTCCTTCTCCAGCATTTTTATTTTTCTCTCCAACTCGCCTTCCAGGTCCTCCACCCTCCAAAGAGCCTTCCCGCGACCGGGGACCCCTTTGGCTGAGGGCTTGGAGGCGGAGGAGCCCGGTCGACGGGCCCCGGGGACAACCGCCGCCGGGGCTGGTGGAGCAGGGTTGGCGTTACTGGTGGATGGAGTCGGGGGCTTAGGGGTCACCGGAGTGCCGGCGCTAGTGCTTGATGTTGTAGACGTCTCTGTGAGGTTCAAGCCAGCTGGGCCGATCTCTGCCTGGAAGAGGACAGAACGTTTTTTTTAAGGTCCTTGTCACTCATGGGAAAAAAAAACACAGTATTCGTAGACAGACACGTGTATGTCGCATAAAAACTCCCGCATCTTCATTGTCAAGCCGCCGTAATTTTAGTTAAATTTCCTTGGTATTGGCTAGCTAATAGCTAGCTAGCTTTCTTTCTATTTGAGTTATTCCGGGTTGAGTGAAGGCTGGCGCGTGTGGCTGCCGCTACTCACCCACAGAAAAACGTATCCTGTGATTGTAACGTAACCTAGAGAGTTTTGAAAGGTGCTTATAAATAAAATGTATTATTATTGTAATTTGACGGACAAGCGCTGCAGCTTTCTATTTTATGCATCTTGCGGGATCTGACAATTGGATGACAGAAAATTGACGACACTTTCGACAGAGTAAGTGCGGGTCTAAGTTGTGGCGTAGGTTGCGATTTTTATTCATTTGCTGATGGCGCAGACAGACAGATATTTTTTGTTCATTGTCATGTGATGAGTGAATGCAGTGCAAATTAACGTTCTTTTACATTACTTGTCCCTTTGAGGGGCCAACATGTCATATCCTCAACGTTTTTCATAAACCAGATGCCCTTTGTGACACAACCCACGCAATGCTCATTCATTTGTGTTGATTTACTTTTGTGTTTTTATTTATTTATTTATTTATCTTTTATTTGTCCATTTATTTATTTATGTGTTGATTTATTTGTGTGTTTGTGCTTATTTATTTATTTGTACATTTATTTGTCTACTTAATTATCTATTAATTTTTTTCATGTGTCCATTTATTTATTTATTTATTTATTTATGTGTTGATTGATTCGTTTGTGTTTATGTATTTATAAATTCATTTATTGATTTGTTTATTTATTTGGTTATTTGTGTGAGAGAAGAGGATGCACAAAACCGGGATAGATGGAGGACATTGATTCGCTGTGGCGACCCCTGAAGGGAAAAGCTGAAAGGAAAAGATTTATTTGCTTATTTGTCTTTGTTTGTCTATGTATTTGTGTTGATTTATTTGTGTGTTTGTGTTTATTTATTTGTATATTTATTTGTCTATTATTTATTTATTTATGTGTTGATTTATAAATGCGTTTGTGTTTATTTATTTATTCACTTATTTATATATTTGTTTGCTCATTTATTTGCTTATTTGTGT
Organism: Hippocampus bargibanti; assembly: GCF_051943395.1. NCBI lineage: Eukaryota > Metazoa > Chordata > Actinopteri > Syngnathiformes > Syngnathidae > Hippocampus > Hippocampus bargibanti. Next base: position 10,548,143 of record NC_142743.1, on the reverse strand, counting down.
TTGTTTGTGTAGTTATTTGTTTATTTATTTATTTATGCGTTGGTGTGTGTTTGTTCATTTATTTTATTGTTTACTTGTCTTTTTATTTGTCTATGTATCCATTTCTTATTTATTTATCATTCATCCATGTATCTATTTATTTGTTTACGTGTTGATGTATTTGTTTATTTATTCATGTGCATATGTTTTGTTTATTTATTTGCTTATTGGTGTTTGTTTGTTTGTGTATTTATTCATTTATTTCTCTATTTTTTAAAGAGAGCCAATCATTATACTGTACAATATTATACCCAGCAAGAGGAGAGAACTTCCTGAGGCAAGGACTGTAAGTCCAGGATGTAAACTGACAGTGAGAAGGATAACCTTGGAGCTGTTTATTTATTTCTAAGCACGCCCTTGTCTCCTTCTCAGCCCACACGCACAAACACACACAGGTTGTTAAAGAAGCTGACCCCTCTTTTCTCAACCTGGCCAGCTTCATCTTTTATTCATGTCTCTCCACCCTGCATGTAGACAGAGGGTGAAAGGGAGGGAGAAACGCTGTTGTCACATTACTGGGGCGTGCCGCGGCTGAAGGATGTGGGGAACCGACACCTGCATGCATATATATACATATATACATATATATATATATATATATATATATATATATATATATATATATATATATATATATATATATATATATATATATATATATATATATATATATATGCAGTGTATGCTATATACACAAAGACCCATGTACGCCACACACGACACAACTACAATTATTCATGACCCACCCTTATGAAAAAGATGCTTCATAGACTGTCTAGGCATTACCAAATTTAATTTGATGATATGAAAATATTGGCTTTACAGATTAAGTCATATTTTTTAGACAATTATTTAACAAAATGTAACGTAATAACGGTAATAGGTCACAGTGGTGTAGCGCTCCACAGTGGTACATTACACAGCAGGGTCCAACATAAAACTGCCAGAAATGAATTGATTTGAATCCATGTTGGATATTGTGAAGTGGGATTCATTTTAATTTAATGTTTTGTTAAATTTATTAGATTTATAACATAGATTATAGCCATCATGCTTTGTTTGTATATACCAGGCGTCGGCAACCCGCGGCTCCGGAGCCGCATGTGGCTCTTTCACCCCCCTGGTGCGGCTCCCTGCGGCTTTAGAAAATAAATAATGAGTATTTAATTCAATGTATATTATTTCAGTTCGTTCGTTTTTAAAATGTAATTCTAAATTTGAAGATTATGGTGATTATAAATAATACAAAATAAAACATATTCAATTTTTTTGTCGCTCTTAATATACGTCACAACCATCGACAGTGGACGTATATCCGGTCACAACCTCCAAATTACGCACGATTTCTTGAATTTTTCGACCCCCATGTCGGCCAACTATGGATAAATCTAAGAAAAGAAAAGTGTGAAGAAAACAGAACGTTTAATGATACGTGGGCAGATTTGTTCGCCTTAAAAACAGACATCGCTCACGCCTGACAGACGACAGCAAGATGAAGGTAACGTCATACAGCCCTGATGTGCAGAGGCTATGCGCTGAGGTGCAGGAGCAGAAATCACATTAACCAGGTGATAAATATTGTATTTGCCATTTTGCAAATATTCTTTTTTTTTTTCAAATAGACATGAGTATTATATTTGAAAGTAATCTTCAACCCAACGTCTTTTTTCTGAGTTTAAAATGTTTTTGTTGCGTGCAGAAATGTAATTTCGCTTCTCTGTAACAGTTCATTGATTCATAAATGCAACACACTATAGTTTGTTTATGCATATATCAAGGTAAAAAATGATGATGAAAAGATGCAGTGTTGTCTTCATTTCAAATGTCAAAAGGATTTTGTGGCTCCCAGTGTTTTCTTTTCTGTGGGAAATGGGTCCAAATGGCTCTTTGAGTCGTAAAGGTTGCCGAAACCTGGTATATACCGAAGTTCCTCATTGGGACATATTACAAGTATTGTATTGAGAGGGGGGAAAAAATATGGCAATTTATCTTTAGCAGAAAAAGAGACCTGTTGCCTCATTTCGATAATTGCAGGTTATCATGATCTTAGTGATAATTGAGAATCTACACAGACATGAAGATTTCAACACCATTTTTTTCCCAATTCCATTTTGAAGCAAGTCCATTTTTTTATTGAGATTGTGACAGCAAGTTAGAATTGCCGATGTTATTTGTCCGATTGATTTCAATTTTGGCTTCTCGCCAGGCTCCAAAACATAATTGAAGAAAAATATGTCCAAGTTGTGTACATTTTAAACTGTCAATGATTCTGTTTACTGAGCGTTATTTTAATGTCAATCAAAATAATTATTATTGATGCCATCCATCACTCAGCCCTATTATGAAAAGAGCAAAGCGTCGCTTATTTTAAACAAGAATAAAACATGTTTTTTGGAGTGGTTTTGTTTCCATTCTACAATCGCAACCTGCACTTACCTCCAACTTTTCTATCCGGTCCTTCAAATCCATGATGGCCCGGGCCAGCTCCTCCACGGCTCGGGCCGTTTGCAGCTGAGAGGCGGCCGAGGAGGTGACGTCGTCGCCAGCCATGACCCGCCGGTTGCCGCTCCAGACTCCGATGCTGCGCTCGGGTCCGGGTTTCCCTCCGTCTTCCTCCTCCAGGCCGCTTTCGCACTCACTCAGCTTGCCCGTCAGCTCCCGGATGGTCTTCTGGTCCATGAGGATCTGATCGTTCTGCTGCATCACCATCTGCCGGAGCTCCTCCGCAGTGGTGCGGAGGAACGTCCACTCCTCGTCGGCGAGAGGGTCGTCCGACAGTGGCTGCTGCCCGGCTTCTTTGCCCTTACAGTCCCCGAGCGGAACCGGTGTGCAGATGAGTCGGCTGTAGCTGAACACCTTGGCTGAACCTTGTCCGGTTTCCCCCCCGAGGTCGAGCTCGTTCAACGTGGGGAGCCCCAAGCCGAGTCCGTTGCCTCCGCCGTAGGAGTCGGCGCCGTGTAGAGCGCCGAGCGGGCCGGCGTGAGCCACCGCGCCGGCCCGCTCCAGAGGCTGGAGGAGCGCCTCTGATGTCAGGGTGCCGTTGTCGGAGAGCGCGGCGGCGCGTTTACGGGGATAAACGCTGGCGAAAATGCAGATGACGGCGCCGAGGAAGGCCAGAGTGCCAGCGCCTACCAGAACCACCATGAATTTCATCTCTTAAAAAATCAACAATAAACAAATTAATCCACGTAGATGAAAAATGTCAACGTGAGAGTTGGAGAGGATTCTTGCCGAGGATGTCTCCTGCTCTGTAGGACCGAGCAGTCTAGATGCTCGCCGTGCTGTTGCTAAGCTGCTCTCTCATCTGTGCGTTGTCATGGAGAGGAGGAGGAGGAGCCAAGCCGTGTGCCTCTGCGTCACTCGCAGCAGGCTGGACGGAGTGATCTTGCAGCAGCGGTGTGAACAAATAAACTTGTGATAGATCAATGTAATGTGCGCGCGTGTGTGTGTGTGTGTGTGTGTGTGTGTGTGTGTGTGTGTGTGTGTGTGTGTGTGTGTGTGTGTGTGTGTGTGTGTGTGTGTGTGTGTGTGTGTGTAAGGATGTAGTGTGGCAAAAAAATAAAATAACAGTCACTACAAAGCAGTACGCAGATCTCACGGTTTCAATTTTCTGCATAAAATTGTTGTCTTAATTTGGAAATTGATATTTATTTTATATGCCTACTGATTTAATATGCGATACCTTTAATGTATTCGGGAATGGCGCTCTACGTCATATTTTGAATTCCCGAATACATTCGGGAATGGCAATGAATAAGTTAAAATAAAGAACTACTGACCAACTTAGTTTCATTACATCCCCGCAATCCCACCCATCAACTTTTCAATTTGCAGCCTTTCGACTCAGCTTCTCTCTTGGATTCTCAGTACGACAGTGATTGGATTAGCTTTTAGTAGTCTTGCAATGGAGAAATACATTTCACATAGCAAATATAAGTCATTCTTTGCTTAGGATAAAGAATTTATGCCTATGAATGTTGTAGTGTGGCCTGTCCGTGTTTGTGTTCTGATATATGTTTATTAAAGAGCAGCAACACCCCAAATTGACAAATTTTTAGTCTGTGTTGTTTTCCCTTGTATTTTTTGCATTCATGTAGCTCTGTGGGTGCTTTAAATTCATGTTTAATTCTCTTTGTTCATGAATACATACTTATTTTAATTTGCCAAACTGACACTTGTTGTGTAGTGAATTGAGTCACCCATCACCATTACGTTCCGCGAAAGGGCTCTGTATAAGTTTTATAAATAGAAGAATATTTGATCTTGCTCTTGTATTTGTACTCATTTGATTGTATGTCTCAATGAAGTGAACCGGGGAGTAAGGATACAATATACACTTAGTACACAACATCTGCATTGTTTGCCTTCACACAGGCCTGACATTAGAGAAAACTCGAAGCGAGGCGCCATTAAAGATTAATGGGCCACATTCACAGTTCTCACCCACATTGAAAGGGAATAAATCAATTGCTTTGTTTTGTTGAACGTGAGGCTGGGGGGTGGGGTAGACGCACAACATAGAGGAGTAAATATGGGAAAAAAGTTGAACAAAGTGTACTGGAACTAAAATTAAAAGCATACTGCGCTGCTGAACAGGAGCATGAATTTCTAACCACATAACGCTAACAAAATCAAGCTTGGGTATGTGAGCAAAGTATTGTGTGGCATAATTGGACTGCTTGAAGAGCTTCAATGATTCTAAGAGGCCAGTGGGGAGTTATTAGGGCATTTTTGCAAGGTTCTGATCAGCGAATGAACCACTTAGCCAAATTCTGTATTATATTAATATGTTCAGACTGCTATAGGCGGTCATATGCACATTGATTGCAGCAAAATTCAACATTTATTGATTAATTTATGCATATTTGGGGGAGGGTGCTGAGAATTAAGTACCTTTAAAATCATTGGGGTCTGTGAGAAGTCAAACTAACGTTTAACTTCTCATTTCAGCGTCAAAAATACTGAACCACTTGGCAAAATTCTATATTATTGGGTTGTTGCAATATATCTAAATGCATTTCTTGATTCTGCACTATGTACAGTCTTGTTTATAGAACGGTTTTTGCACATCTACATTTGCACAGTATACAGTTGACATTTTTATTTTGTTATGCTTAGAATATCTTGTTTTCTATCCTTTCACTCCCACCCCAACCCCATCCCTCTTCAATTGCTGCTGTGGACTGCAAATTTCCCCATTGCGGGACGAATAAAGGTATTCTGATTCTGATTCTGATTCTGATATTAGGCGAGTAGCTAGCAAACCGCTAGCTTAATATGTGTTCAGACTGCTATAGGTGGTAATACATAACATTGATTTCAGCATAGTTTATTCATCGTTTATATTTTATAGGTGTGGGGCTGCTTAGAATTAACTACCTTTAAAATACAGTAATTGGAGGCTTTGAGAAGTCAAACTAACGTTCAACGTTGTTTCAGCGTGTAAATAATGAACCACATGGCCAAATTCTGTATTCTATTAGACTAGTAGCTAGCAAGCCGCTAGTTTGGTGTTTGTTCTGGCTGCTATAGGTAGTAATAAGCACATTAAGCAGCAAAAGTCAACGTTCATTTATTTTATTTGGGGAGCTACGAATTAATGACTTTTAAATTTGTTGGAGGCTTTGATGACTCAAACTAACGTTAAACCTCTCGTTTCAGCTTCGTAAATGCTCGAAATGAGGCTTGATGGTACTCCACTAGAGCGAACCACAAACGAGACATAATAAATGGTGCCACGGACAGCCTCGATTGGCAGCTTAATCTCCAGAGGTGACAGACGTGACATGCGCACGCACACACTTCGAGAGAAGTGGGCCACGGATGACACCACGGGGACGAGTTTAATTCGGTCTGGTTTATCAAAACAGGACGTGCCCTGCAGGCGTGAAAATTGAGATATGAGTGCTTCTGCTGTCGTCTATAGTCATTTCAAAACAATTGGAACGATAAAGAAAATAATACCTTGACGTAGACACAGCCGGCCTTTACGACGAGATCGCACTGCTGTGGTTTTCTTAAATAACCCAACAGCGCTACTCTGTGGAATATTAAAACAATAGCGCCAGACAAACTTCTTTGCCTTTCGACTTTTCCCTTCAAGGGTCGCCACAGTGAATCAGTGTTCTCCATCTTCAGAGGTTTGATTCGCATGTTTGTTTTGGCCAAGCTTTTACCTCGGATGCCCTCCCTGACACAACCCTCTGTATTTATCCTAGCTTGGGCCCGGCACAAGAAGACACTGGCTTATGCAGTGTCTGAAACTCATGACAAAAAAACACATTGTTGCAAAGTATAAAGGATTTTTTTAAATAAGGAAGTACCTACCACAAATGCTCCCTTGCTGAAAATTTTGCTCCAGTTGTCGTTTGTCGTCATGGTGCACAGTGCAATGTTTGCGTTGCGTTGTCTGCTAAAAGCCACGTGGACTGCTCTTTCTAAGTGCTTTTCAAAACTCTCAAGTATACTTTACAGTGCCAAATGAAAATTCGTTTGGCAATTTGCATACTCGGCTCGGCAGCCAATCAGAAGCCTGTTTCGTGCTTCGGACTATACTGTGACTGTAAAGTGTACTTGAAAGTTTTGAAAGGCGCTTGGAAGAGTCCACGTGGCTTGTAGCGGTTTGCTTGTCGCTTTTGCTTTATTGAATAAAACAAATGTTTGATTTGAAAAAAAAGTTTTTTTTTTTTTCTTGAAGAGGTTTTCGGCCACGCGGGCCGAGACATTTTGAAAGTTGTACGCCCCGGGCCTCCAGGCAGACGTTATTTCAAACACTGTCTTATGTCCCCTTGTGGCTACAGAACAAGCAACTCTGTGAATTTAGTAAAGATGAAGATGCTCAGTAAAAGGTTCCCAAACACAAAATGGTCATCGGCACAGCAACATTCACCGTGGGAAAATCGACAGGAATGGTACTTATGACAAAGTCAACATGGAACGAGGAACATGGAACTTGCCTTGGTTTAGGATTTCTGCTCACTTTCAGAAAGGTTCAAGAGCAAACATGCTATTTGGTGGGGACAGAAAAAGTATGACTCATTTGGGAATTAACTTGGATTTTTAACCTGTCAAAAAAAAAATGCCATACACAGGTCTGAAACTAATAATACAAAAAATTGCAATAGCAGCAGCAGATTAAATTAGGATATCCTGAAAGCCACTGCAAAAAAATACATAACATCATTTTTTTAAAAGGGAAGTTTCCGTGCTGTCCAAATACTTTTAGCGGGAACTGTATTTAGAAACTAAAACGAAAGCAAATAAAAGCATTTTGATGAAAAATACAAACCGGCAACGCCACTTTGAAAATTAAAGCTACCAGTATCTGAATCAGATAACTATTACACTTCTTACTTTATAGTACATCAGAATCAGAATCAGAATCATCTTTATTGCCAAGTATGTAGAACACACAAGGAATTTGTTTCCGGTAGAACACGCTGCACTAGTATCGTCGTCCAAAAAAAAAAAAACTGGTAAGTGGCACTATACAGTTCCATTTTGGCTACTGTTGAAAGAGTTCAACGAGTTAATGGCTTGTGGGAAGAAGCTGTTTAAATGTCTGCTGGATTTGGTGCGCATGGATCGGTAGCGCCTACATGTTTGTGATTCAGAATTGGCAATGTTAAAAAACACAGAGGGGTTAGCAAGAAATGTGAACAAAAAATGTTTTATGGCGGTGATGATTTTTATTCCTCATTCAACTTTGTTGCAAGTATATTTATTGAAGAAATGAGGCCAACTGCTTTGGGACAGCTTAATTAATTTAAAGCCTCGTAAAATAGTAAATAGACACAGAAAGCGACGGCAGTATACAGGTAACATGACAAGTGAATATACTGTATACTATTTGTACAATTGATAACATGCTTTCAGAGAGACACGTATAATAATACATTTCATTTTAAGCGCCTTTCAAAACTCTCAAGGTCACTTTACAGTCACAGGATCAGTTTTTCTGTGGGCGAGCAGCGGCGGCCACACGCGCCAGCGTTCACTCAACCTGGAAGTAACTCAAATAGAATAGATAGCTAGATAGCTAGCCAATCAATAGCCAACAGATACCCAGCTAGCCAGCCAGCCAACTAGCTAATAGATAGCTACCAAGATAGCTAGCTAGCCAGATACCTCATCTTACGAACTTAATTGGTTTCCAGAAAGTGTAAGGCAAAAAGTTCGTCTTTCAAACATTTATTTCCCACAAGAAACCATTATAATGAGAATAATCCATTCCCAGGTCCCCATAAAACATCATTTTCTACGGAATACGCCTTAAAACTACACAAAATGTACATTACAATGTCACCTATGTATAAAACTCAAACAAGCAAACAAAAGACAGGATCAAACCCACGTCGAATTGCATCACATTGAACATAATTATGCATAATTAAAACAAATGTGCTTTAGTACATACAATAAGATTAAAAAGCACATTGTTCAATTCATCAACAAGGATCCTTCCTTTCAAAAAAAAGCAGTGCGAAATAAAGCACTAGAAAATTATATATGCACGCCATTAAAAACAAGAATGAAAAAGGGAAACACCTTTTAAAAAGTAAAGAAAAACGGCATCGCTATTTGGTAAAAGATAGGCCACTAAATCGAGTTACCCCTTATGACAACAAAAAAAGTACAAGAACGACAAGTAGCCCACTTCTACATGATTTCTACTCAGAACTTAGACATAGCGGAGATATGCGGTCCTCAGAAGAGCCCATTCCAAAAAATAATAGTAATACAGTAAAGTCTCGTTATATCGATATCGGATATATCGATAGTCCCGGTTATATCGATACTATTTCTATGCACGCACGGAGAAAATTACATGCAAACAGGGTCGGATATATCGATAGTCCCGGTTATATCGATATTTTTTCGGACTCCCTTGAATATCGATATAACGAGACTTTACTATAATTGTTCAACTAAAAAAAATGACTTTCTTCATGTAATCACTTTTTTTGGAAGGAGCCGCTCCGAGTGAGCCTATGAGTACTGACAACAACCACCCAGTAAGCAGAAGAACAAAAGGATGGCGTCGTTTTATTTTTACAAACTGATGTCTATATAGTCATACCCAAGTTGTGGCAGGCTAACGGAATTGTTTGCTTCTTGGAAGCTGAGGCCAGGTTAAAATACTTGTCGCCTGGAAGTGCGTCTTGGGATGAACGGAACAGCTATAAGGCAACGCATTTGGGAAACTTGCTAATACTGTACTGTACAACAGCGTGTCAAGGTCTGAGCTGGTCATTAAAGGGGAAGTGAAGTAAAATATTTTCTTTACAATACGTTCTGTACTTCAAACATGGCATTGCGATCAATGTTACATTTTTGGAATAGGAAAAGTAAAACAAATTTCCAACAGTTTTGAGTCAATCACCGGGGGCGGCCATTTTGCCACGAGCTGTCGACTGAAAATGACATCACAGCTGATTGGGTAACGGCAAATCACGGCTCGCGTTTTCTGAATTTGGTCATAAATCTTCAGGACCTTGACACACGGCATAGTTACGATAAAGGTGTCAAGGATAACGTTAGGACAAGGGGGGATTAACCACAAATGACACACATTTTAGGTATTTGAACACCTATAATACACTGTCTGTAAGTAAAGAATCTGCTTTAAATTAAATATCAAGTAGACAGGATGAACAAATGACAGTCTACCGATGCGGCTTACTACGTGTGGATTCAAATACTCGCGAGTACTTTTGATGTATACTGTCTTTTGTGTTCAAGTTAAAAGGCATTGACGAGCTACAGTACTGTACATTAGTCTCAAAACGCATTCAAGTGCATTGTATTCATTATCCGCAGTGCAAAAACACATCAAAACTATCCAGACGTGCATTTGAAGAAAAGTCGGCAAGGGCGGTGTTGTTTGGTGGAGGCTAAAGGGCGACTACTTTCAACACTCTTCATTAATAAGCGTTTGTGGGCATGTTCGCACCGTGGCTAAGTGAACAAAGCGTAGCAGTTGCCATCATATTCAAGTGAAACAATTTTCAAATGTAATTTGTCTGAAAATATTCCGAACAGCTCCACAAATGTATACCACCACAACCTACAAGCGCAATACTATACTGCGGCAGTTTTGAAAAAAAAAATGCTGGTATCAGTCTGAAAAACTACGGTATCAAATCTCCGGATTGCAAGCTATGATATCCGTTCTCCAAAGGCGGCGCTGCACTTTATTTGTTTACGCAGTAGCTAGTGCGTGGAGCACAAGTAAATAACATTTCAGTGTGATTATCCAATACTCTATTACATGTGCCTCAGAATAGTTCAGAAGAGAAAAAAATGAATACAAATACAGTGATACCTTGGCTTACGAACTTGATTGATTCCCAGAAAGTGTGTGTAAGGTGAAAAGTGTGTATTCCAAGCATTAATTTCCCATAGGAAACCATTAAAATGAGCATAATCCGTTCCCGGGTCCCCATAAAACACAATTTTCAATTAAATAAGCCTTAAAACTACACACAATATACCATATTTTATGTATAATAAATGTGTTACAGTATTGTCATTAAAGAAATAAACAGTACAGTAAAATAAAGTTGTTTTATTTACCATTGTGATGGTCGTTGATGGCTTGATGGAATGGATAGATTTTACATAAAGTGTTTCAAGGAGCTCTGAGTTGTGATATTGCAACAGCAACAGATGCAGGCAGACACACTAGAAACTTCATTAATAGTTCCCTTGCTTGTATGTTACCTTCAAATTGTACAGATGGCTTGTGCAGGTTATTTGTGGAGCCGGATTGATGGGATATTTCAACCTAGCAGTCTACACTTTGCCTTTGAACTATCAAATTTGAAACGAGTCCAAATTTCACTGTTTTCTATCCATTTTCTCTCTCTCTCTGTCGTCTGCCTATCAATTTAAAGGACAACCGACGTCACTTTTATGTTTCTTAACTGCACCAATAACAATGACTTAAAGTGTCCAAAATTTGCAAAAAATTTAGCTGCGAATTGGGCATTTTCAGAAAGTCCCGCCCCCAGTTCATGACATCACGCCAAGACATCTTGCATTGCTACTGAATCAAAACAATGGCTTCAGATTCTGAGAATATGCTTTCTTGTGACACATCCAGTTATGAATATGATTCAAATAGTTCTGAAGAGGAAAGCATACATGTTTGCAATTGATTATGGAAGTCCTTCCGTGTCATTTTGAGGCATCTGGACTGCAATGTAGTGTCCCAGAAAAGAGGCAGAAAATGGCGACCAAGCTCCCTGTGAGGAATTAATCAGCCTGTTTCCACAGGCTGATAAATTCCTTATATGGAGCTTGGTCGCCCTCTTCTGGCTCTTTTTGGTGCAACATGACGTTTTCAGACCAAACAAGCACAGCAGAATGCATTGACGTGATGGAAGGACTGTTACAATGTGTCCTTTTTTTTCGGTCAGGGGCGTTCCTTCAGTGACGTCACGTACGGACTCGTCGCCAACTCAAAAACAAGACTTCCGGAATATTCAGCATGAGTCTTAAAACGTAAAATATAGCTATATGTGGTGGAATCTTTGTAAAATACACTCGGTAAAAGTCATTTGAAGCCATTTTACAAATTATGGACACAACTGGTCCGGAGACGTCGGTTGTCCTTTAATGTTTGCAGCTCTGTGTTTCTGTAAACCTCCCTTCCTCACTGCTGCGTTCTTGACCAATCACGTGCGGCTTTAACCAAGACTGGAGGGCGGGGAATAGAGGACAAAAAAAGTCAGCTCCCATTTCCTTGTTTGGAGAATGCACCCCCGCCCTCCTCACTCTCCCTCTCCCTCTGTTGTCTGCCTATTTATTTTTATTTGCAGCTGTTTCTGTAACTGCTCCCTCACTGCTGTGTTTTTGAGCCTCACTGATGGGATATTTTAACCTTGCAGTCTACACATAAAGTTGAAACTAGTCCAAATTTCACTGTTTTCTATCCATTTTCTCACCATTTCACGTTTGTTTTTTGTTTCAAGCTCTGTCGTCTCCCTTTCGTGTGTGTGTGTTTCTGATCCTGTAACCCCTGCCCCTGCTGCCTGTGTCCCCGCCCTCCTCTACCACGGATCTTGACTAATCACGTGCGGCCTTAACCGAAGACTGGGGGCGGGGAATAGAGGGAAAAAAACGGCTGCCATTTCAGGAGCTCCAAGAACCGGCTCGTTTGCGAACGACACATCACTCATTGTGGGGCTCCGTGTGTTTCGCGATAAATAGTTTGTATGCCAAGATTATATTCTCCTGAATTTAACGTTCATAAGGCAAAAAGTTCTTTAGCTAAAGCGTTCGTAAGCCGAGGTATGTGGAATTTTCCACCAACCACGACCAACTTTTGGATTGCCGACTTAAAAGATTCTACAATATGATAACAAATGCAATTTTACTGCATTTTTTTCAAACGTCAATCATTTGTATGGAAATGTTTTAAGAATTTTAAGGACAACCGACGTCACTTTTTTGTTTCCTAACTGACATCAGAAAAACGTTTTATAGCATCTAAAATACCAAAACACGCAGTATGATATTTTTATTCAAATGCAAAACACCAATAAAAATGAATTAGTGTCCAAAATCTGCCAAAAAATGAGCTGTGAATTGGGCATTTTCAGAAAGTCCCGCCTCCAATTCGTGACATCACGCCAAGACGTCTTGCATTACTGGAGAATCAAAACAATGGCTTCAGATTCGGAGAATATGCCTTCTTGTTACTCATCCAGTTATGAATATGATTCAAATAGTTCTGAAGAGGAAAGCATACAAGTTTGCAATCATTTAAGAATTTATTCCGAGCCATTTTGAGGCAACATTGGCGGGAAATGGATTACCAAAAAAGAGGCAGAAAATGGCGACCGAGCTCCTGTGAGGAATTAATTAGCCTGTTCCCACAGGCTGATAAATTCCTTATATGGAGCTTGGTCGCCCTCTTCTGGCTCTTTTTGGTACAACAATTACGTTTTCAGACCAAACAAGCACAGCAAAATGCATTGACGTGATGGAAGGACTGTTACAATGTGTCCTTTTTTTCGGTCAGGGGCGTTCCTTCATTGACATCACGTAGGGACTCGTCACCAACTCAAAAACAAGACTTACGGAATATTCAGCGCGCGTCTTAAAACGTAAAATATAGCTATATGCGGTGGAATCTTTGTAAAATACGCTCAGTAGAAGTCATTTGAAGTCATTTTACAAATTATGGACACAACTTGTCCGGAGACGTCGGTTGTCCTTTAAGTTAAAGTTAAAAATTGGATTGTAGCTGATTTTGAAGGTTGATGTAATGAAAAGGTAGGAGCGTTCTTAGGCAGGACGACAACATCTCACAGTTTTCGCCTACTCGTCACAGGACTGTGTCCCAATTATTTTGATAAAGATTTGAAAAAGGTAAGCGTTCTTATCTTTTCCAACGATGCAGCGGCAACTCTGCTTCAAAGGTTATACCACAGGACTTGTTATGGCTTGGGCGAAGTGGTGCCTGCGGCGGTGTCGTCGGCACATGGCAGTGGGGATGCGGCGTCCTCCGCCGAAACTGGAGAGGCAGGGCCCGAAGCGGGGGAGGGGAATTCCTTGATAGTGACGGTGACCAGGTTGGTGGTGACGTCAGTGACCACCACGTCCTTGCAGCCGGGTCCTATTTGCGGGTGCCAGTCAGGGTCACCCTCAACGGGCACCTTGGCTTCTTCTGGTGGGCCGCCGCCACCTTGGGGCAGGGAGGCACCCGGAGCGTCACCGGCATCCTCCCCGGTCGGTAGGGTGGGGGACGCGGCCGGGTTGGCGGGAGTAGACGGGGGAATATTTGGAGATTCATCAGGGGTTTCGGATTGTGTTGGCTCAGTGGAAGATGGGACCGATTGGGAAGGAGGTGCGGGAGCGGGCAAGTCAGATGGGGTGGGACGGTTGTTTCTGCCGTTGCAGGACCCTTTTTGAGGGTGAATGGCTAGGGGCCCCCCGCACTGTAACCCAAAAGGCTTCCCGTACATTGGGAAGCCGAGCATCTTCAATGGGGGCTGGAAAGGCCTATAGGGAGCTTCTCCCTTCTTTCCGATGATGCGATTGCGAGACGGGATGTTCTGGCGGCTCCCCGAGAGTCCCCGAGAGCTGCCACTTGCCGAACCGCTGCGACGCGGCTTGTCGATGACCTTCAGGTTGAGAATAATACGCCCGCGCTTAACCTCGCGCGGCTTCACGCGGCGGTTGAGGATGCGGACAGTCTCGGAGAAAGGCGAGGCGTGAGGGCGGGACGGCACGCCGCCGGGCCCGGGTAAAGAGGACGCCATGGGGTCCGAACGAGGCAGGGGGCGGCGGGACATGCGGTGGCAACGATGAATGTCTTTCTTTAACTTGTGGGTTGCGGCCAGCGAGCTGAGCTTTGGGGATGTGGTAGCCAATATGTGAGGCACGGATGAAGAAGAGGAGGAAGGACTCACTCGGCTGGAAGTGGAGCGCGGTTTTGCTTGGCGGGGTTTGGTGCATTGGACGATTGTTTCCCCTTTCTGAGGCTAGGGGGGGAAATCATTTTATCAAACATGTTTTTTCCTCATTGGAGACATAGATGAGAAAAAATAGATGTACAGTATATATCTTCTCTGCCGGTCTAAAGATATCTGAATCACAGACTAATGTGAATTATATTTTGTCCATAAATTCTGATTAAATAATTCCAAATTGTCTTTCAGCTTCCTTTCATTGCTTCCCCCCTGTTGTCTTGTGTGCTTTCGTATTTAAGCTTTTAACCAATCACATTTCAGCCATCATTGGTTACCAGGGTCAGAAATCTACCTGGACGCCTTCACAATCAGTTCTGCAGGCCCTGGAGCATAAAAATCAATGTCAATGAAACTGTTGCTTTAACCAATCACAGTTCGAGTTGGCAACTCAAGCCCTGCTGGAAGGTGCTGAAAACGTCAGAATTTTCGCAAGCTATGATTGGCCAGTCACTAGCCAATCATAACATCATGAGCCGCTAGTGAAGAGCATACTGGCCAGAGCTGCATAAGCAAATATATTGTTGTGTTGATTTAATCGTGGTTTTGTGAACCCACAATGGCCGGAGGAGGATAAGAAATGGATTTGGTTGCAGATGTATTGTTGAAGCCATTGTCAAGACTTGACTTTTCAAGAGGAGATGGACATCATTAAGGTTGTACAGCTCCGAAGATAGCAAAAATAGCACCAAAAAAATTGCAATTTTTCTTTGGTTATCAGGAATACACACGTTCATTGTAAAAATGTGAACAGTTTAATGACAGTATTTTTAATACTGGTATTTTCATCCCAGACACGTCGTGATTATAAAATCTGCTTTTATGCAGACAAATATGCTACATTTTGATTCAATAAATTAGCGATATATTTTGTTTATGTTTGTTGTCACTGAATGGTGTCATACTGAGAGGGGCTTCAATTTAAGGAGCATTTCGGTCAGGTCAATGAATACTGCTTTGACAGTGACAATGAAAATGTATATTAGCTTTGTTTTTATTTACCTTAATCACAAGGTTTTTGGGCTTCGGCCCCCGCTTTTTGGGCCCGTTGCGTTCCCGCTCTCTTTCCCTGAAGAGAAAATACAGAAATCAAACAGTAACACAGTTGATTATATGACTATAAACACAAATTATGCACTGCATTTTCTCAAATCAAATGTCTTCTCGAGACCCTGTGAAGAAAAATAGCAGTCGAGATTGCCAAGCAATTTATAAGAAAAAATCCCCTATGGCTGTGGAACTATAGTAATTCGTAAAACACACGCCCACCAGCCATGTTGCAGAAATAGAGTTTGTGTCAGAAACTGATTCACATTTATTTTAAATTGATGCCATCTACTGACTTTTGCTCAAAGCCTAGTATGAGCCTGTCATCCAGAATATTCTCCTCTGGCTCCCAGGTGCAGTCCCTGAACAAGCACAAAGAACACATCTTAAAATATACTTGAAAAGAAAACACATCTATATTTAGACTTAGAATAAATAGATAAATAAATTAAATACATTAGAGTGCACTTGATAAATAGAAGCAGAACTTACTTCATTGACCATCCCTTCCATTTTACCAAATATTCAAGTCTTCCCTGCAAGAAAAACAAAAACAGAAAGTGCAGGCGTTACTTATCCATTAATTTAAATATATTGGTCAGGGTGTAATTTGAATTACTTTGTCATGTTTTAAATGTTTAGTGATTAGAAGAGAGAGAACATTCACATGTCATACAGGAGCCGGAATCGAACCCTGTATTTCTGTATTGTGAGGTGGTTGTGCTTTCCAGTTGACCACTGTGCTGCTGTCCGATTCATGTGGTACGTTCTTGTTATATTCACACTTTTTCCGATTTTGTAATCATGCAATGTAATAATCTAAATTATATTTAAAATTTGGTTGATGATACAGCCCTAGTAAAACTGCATATCTCCATTATCACGATGAACAGTGGGCCAATCTGAGTCATGAAACTCGAAGGGCTGAAAAGGCATCCCCACTCAGGGAACGAGACCCACCGGTGTACTAAGGGACATGTGGCAAGAAGCTCAGTGAAAGTTTTGAGTGAAGGCCATTCAAAGGTCACATGAGGCCTTTTTAGAGGGACTCCTGGTTCACTTCTTGGACCTGACACTTGACCTGAGCACCCCCTAGTATTGTTGACAGGCTTTTGACTGATACCGCTGACCTTGTGGCCTCGAACAAAGTTGAAGGAACTACTGGAAATCCTCAAATGGGATGCCAACCACAATAAAAGAGAAATAGTTTGAAAGCATCTTGCAAGAGGGAAGACAAAAGTCACATTTAACAAGAGACATCTGTGGTACGTACGCCCACTGGGGGCCGCGTAGCTTTAGCCACCGTTAGCTGTCATAAATCAGGCCCCAGTTTAAACACTACTCGCGGTCTCTGTCTTTCACAAGAGAGTCTCTTTTGTGTGACTTTTACTGCCGGTAAAAGGCATCGAAACAGCGGTCACGTCTTGAACACTTTCGGGGGTTACCTTAGCATGTAGCTTAGCAAGCCAGAGGCCTCCGACGCCGGAGAGAGAGCCGAAAACAAACGACTTTGCCGCGGATAACATCTGTCAAAACACGCGGGAGGAGCGCGGAGGTGGTGGGGAGTGAACACTCACCTTGCGGACGCGGCGCTTCAGTATGGCTTCCGCGGCGAAGACGCGGTCGCCCATCGCCGAGAGCTCCATTATGCGGTTCCCTTCTGGAATCGGTGACCGGAGACAGAGGGGAGGGGGGTTCGGCTCTGCTTGCTTCGACCGCAGCCGAACTCTCCGCGACACGCAAGCAAGCAATTACGGATACCGAGTTCTGCCTGCAGCTGCTGTTTGTCACGTGGTTGAGGCCAGCCCCCCTGGTCGTCTTGGAAACAAGGAAGACATCCAGCATAACCGACATAACCGCGCGCTTCACTTTAATTAGCCGACGTCATCCCAGTGTGACAGCAACATTTTAAAACTACGCAATTGGTAAAATGTGTGAAAAAAATTAAGATGCAAAAATATTAAATGAACAATTATACATGCTATTTTTGCTCGAATTAACTGGAAACAATATCACATTTGTTTTTGGGACTGTGTTGTTGTCATATTTTTGAACTGACCTGAATGTTTTTTTACCATTTCAATGGAAATTTCAGGCAGGTTTTATTTTGACTACCCAGCCAGAATCCCCAATCACTGGCCAACATAGAGGTACATCCCCAATTTTATTATGAAATCAGTTCTTTCCACGTTGCCATAGTATGGCTAGAAGTCATCAGTTGTTCAACAAAACAACATAAAACAACTCCCATTCTGAATATGCTTATATTTATATGTGATAATTTTTACTTATAATTTACTTCGATAATTTTTGTTCTTCGACTTCTGCCTTTAACATTTTATTCTGCTGTAAATTGGGAATGTTTCCATTGTGAGACCAATAAAGGTTTTCTAACCCTAATTTGTCGTAAATAAACAAACACACAAATAAATACGGAGATAAAAGAACGACAAAAATTATTATTAATCGTGAATGTTAATTTATTGTTTAGTTTTGGGTGAGAGGTGTTAGATATTGTGAATGAAATATGATTTTGAGTTTTGGTGACAGTTAGAAATCCCGCCTACATATTGATAAAGAGAGCTTTGTGATTGGTTCTTTTAGTGTCACTCATCACGCTTGGTTGCGGCGTAGTCTTTTTCTTTGCCGCTGTCATAAGTCAGACATCACAGAGGAGAGGTCGTTGTAAGTAGATTTCGCGCTCTGCTTCTGTGCTACTTAACGCGATTATCTACGATTAACGGGGAATATGTAATTTGCGAAATTCTGTTTTCACAATGGGAGCCGGTTTTTAAACGATTTTAAATAACTGCTCTCACCGCCCCTCGGCTCTGACGTTGGATTGTCATGTGAAATTAAACTCGACAACCAGAAACTTGCGGGTATAAAATGAATGAACTCGCTTGTTTTATCATTCATAATGTTGATTCGCCTCATGCTTTGTTTTTTTTAGGAAACGTACAACCGAGACAAACGACAGCAAAGATATCTGCGTTCATTGGGTCTTTATCCCAAAAGCTCCCTTCGAGTTCAGCACCATTCGAGTGCTGAGCTGCTCTTGTTTTGTTTTAATCATCTTTTGACTTTAGTGTGCATAAATTGTGTTCTTAGAGCCCCTTAGGCGGCATTACACAAACAAAGTTGAAAACAGATTACAGTCATTTTCATATGAAAAACTAATATGATAAATTCCATATAAAATGAAGTACAGCTGAACTCATGCCGTCTTCAAGACAAATGGATGAACAGCAATATCTAAACTCGCACCAGAGCTGATATCATCTTGCTTACTCGAAGAGCTCCGTGACCTTATGTTCACCCATGGAACTCTGTCCAAAATTTGACAGCATCGTACATATTTGTCAAGGCCAGATTTCTTGAGCAACGGTTGCACATCTTCACATCTTGGCTACAATATTTACTCTGCACTTGATTTTGGATTGGATTGGATGTCTCGCAGTCGAGAAATTTATATTTCACAGCAGCAAAGTGATGAAAGGATTGAAAGTAGAAAAACAAAATACATGAGCTGCTGGAAAGGCAGCCACTCTCGCGGCGCTGTCTTGAAGTCAAAAGAAAAAAAAATCTGCACCAAGCATCTCCAGTTAGTCCACAATACTGCTGATCACCTTTTTGACTGGTACTACGATCAGAGTATACATTTTTGGCTACGCATGGCCGAGTGGCTCAGTGAAAGTCTTCGGTGAAGGCCATTCAGAGGTCACTGTGGTCTTATTTTGATGGGGGCTACTGTTTCACTGCATTGACCTGACAATTGACCTGAATACCCCCTACCATTGTTTACAGTCTTTGAAAGATATACTACTGACCTTAAAGGGATTAACAAAGGGGAAGACCCTTATTTGAAAGCCTCAAAATACAACCTAAGAAAAAAAAAAGTCATGGGTATAGTCTATCTTGACTTAGGATGGCATTAGTCATGTTAAACTACAAAAGTATTTGTGGTATGTACACACAATGAGGTCAGGTCGCTTAAACTATGCAGAACTTTGCTTAGTAGACAAAGTTACATGATGTGCAACTGATGAGAAGGTTTCTTCAGTCGTCATCTGTACTTTTTCAAGGTGTCGGGCGTTTCGCCTCCTATCCAAGAGGCTTCGTCAGCGAAATGTCCGACACCTTCAAAAAGTACAGATGACGGCTGAAGAAACCTTCTCATCGATGGACCACTCCTGTACGACTGAGAGCTTACACAGACAGATGATGTGCAACTGTGATTTTACTTTTACTTCCCAGCTGTAAAATGTTTAGTACCTCTACATTGA
This sequence comes from Hippocampus bargibanti, assembly GCF_051943395.1. Lineage (NCBI taxonomy): Eukaryota > Metazoa > Chordata > Actinopteri > Syngnathiformes > Syngnathidae > Hippocampus > Hippocampus bargibanti. Next base: position 10,528,294 of record NC_142743.1, on the reverse strand, counting down.
TGCATCTAAATTAAATATAAATTCCAAGCTGATACAGTTTCAGCCCACAGATTCATGTTTTGATCCCTTCCAGGCCACGATGCAGTTCCTGGGCCGTCTTTTGGACACAGTGAGCTCAGTGTCCACCCTATTCACCAACCCTTACCGTGTGAGGGACATTCAGTTGTCCGACTACGCCGGGGGTGGGAAAATCAGGCTGAAGCAGGAAGGACGTTTGGTTCTATACAAAAACAGCCAATGCCAGTCCTGGGATTGTGTGCTAATGTCTCCTGACACACCTGCAGCGGCTTTGAGGTCAGTAGGGCTGATGGTTGTGTTTATGAAATGTGCATTTTGTGTCCGTGATTTGAAATGTCACGGATCGTGTTCCTCTTTCAGTCCACGATTGCATCATAAAAAAGTCTGCTAACAAACTATTACAGACACTCCCCAATTTACTAACATTCGAGTTACGAATAACGGCACATGCGAACATTTTTGCGAGTACAGCATGTTGAAAAATGTTCATACAGAGATGCTGTAAATCCCTCTTCCCAGTTGACGCACTGAGGCGGAAGCACAGTGCTCACTTGCGATTGGCTGCGTAGAGTATGTGGGCGGGGAGGAAATCCCGCTTCCCAGTTGACGCTCCAGGAGGACGCAATGCATAACAAAAAGTAATGGCTGCTGGTACATCAGTAATAACGTGCCAGCACCTTCAGTAATGGCTTACTGAATACCCAAGGATATACAGTGAGACCTCGGTTGGCTGACGAACGTTACATTTATGAAAATTTTACCTTGGCATACAAACTATTTTTCGGGATTCACACGGAGCTGCCACAATTAGTTATGTATCGTTCGTGAACGAGCCCGTTCTTCTAACAACAAAATGGCAGCCGACTGCATTTATTTCTCTATACCCCCCCCACCCCCCAGTCTTCGGTTCAAGCCACGTGATTGGTCAAGAACGCAGCAGTGGGGGATCGGGTTACAGACAGAGAGAGAGAGTGAGGTGTTCTCCAAAAAAACAAAATGGCGTCTTCGGTTAAAGCCACGTGATTGGTCAAGAACCCAGCAGTGAGGGACTAGGGGGGTTTAACATTGAAGAGAAAGGCAGACAGAGAGAGTGAGAGAAAACAGACACGCACACGAAAGGAAGATGACAGAGGTTTAAACAAAAAAACAAAAGTGAAAAATAAAAGAAAAAAAAAGTAAAAAAAAGGTTAGAAAATAAATAGAAAACAGTGAAATTTAGACTCGTTTCAACTTTGAAAATTCAAGTGTAGACTGGAAGGTTAAAATATCAATCAGGCTCCACAAATAAACCGCAGAAGTTATATGTACACTTGATGCAAAAAGCTATCAACCCAGCTAAACAGATCACAATTGATGAAGAACTAGATACCATATCACAGAGAAAGCACCTACAAGGGATCATTCCTCAAGATGGTGAAAGAAGAAGGTTACGTTCCTCATCAAGTGTTTAATGCTGAGGAAACCGGACACTCCATTCCATCAAGCCCTTAACGACCATCACAAAGGTAAATAAAATTACTTTATTGTACTGTACAGTTTATTTCTTTAATCATAATACTATGGCACATTTATTATACATAAAATAAGGTATATTTTGTGTAGTTTTAAAGGACAACCGACGTCACTTTTTTGTTTCTTAACTGACATCAGAAAAACGTTTTATAGCATCTAAAATACCCAAAACATGCAGTATGATATTTTTATTCAAATGCAAAACACCAATACAAATGAATTAGTGTCCAAAATCTGCCAAAAATTGAGCTGTGAATTGGGCATTTTCAGAAAGTCCCGCCCCCAGTTCGTGACGTCATGCCAAGACGTCTTGCATTGCTGGAGAATCAAAACAATGGCTTCAGATTCATAGAATATGCTTTCTTGTTACACATCCGGTTATGAATATGATTCAAATAGTTTTGAAAAGCAAAGCATACATGTTTGCAATCGATTAAAGAATTTATTCCGGGTCATTTTGAGGCATCTGGACTGCAATGTAGCGTCCCAGAAAAGAGGCACAAAATGGCGACCTCTTGTGGCCACCTCCGTTTCCACAGGCTGATAAATTCCTTATATGGAGCTTGGACGCCCTCTTCTGGCGGCTTTTGGGTGCAACACGAGGTTGTCAGACCAAACAAGCACAGCAAAATACATTGACGTGATGGAAGGACTGCTACAATGTGTCTTTTTTTCGGTCAGGGTCGTTCCTTTCGTGACGTCACGTACGTACTTGTCACCAACTCAAAAACAAGACTTCCTGAATATTCAGCGCGAGTCTTAAAACGTAAAATATAGCTATATGCGGTGGAATCTTATTAAAATACACTCAGTAGAAGTCATTTGAAGCCATTTTACTAATTATGGACACAACTTGTCCGGAGACGTCGGTTGTCCTTTAAGGCTTAGAAACTTAGAAAGTAGAACATTGTTTTATGTGGACCTGGGAACGCATTATTCTCATTTTAATGGTTTCCTATGGGAAATTAATTTTTGAGATACATACTTTGCGCCTTACACACTCTGTCTGGGAACCAATTAAGTTCGTAAGACAAGGTCCCACTGTATGTGGTCGTACTACAGTAGGTGTGAATTTATTGTACGACTGTTATAGTGTCTGTGTTTTATACTTCCCCATTCAGTGTTTGACTTAAACATACATTCCATATAAAATAGAGCACTGAATCAACTTATAAACAAATTCACCTTACGAACGACCGCTCGGAACGTATCTCGTTCGTAAAGTGGGGAGTGTCTGTATTACTGCACATGAATAAACCTATTTAGTGCTTGTTGACTGAACATGATCATTTTTCGGAGGTCATGCACATCGCCTTTGCCATCAGGCTTTTTCAAGTAGCGTAGAAGAAGACGCCATGAACTGGTTCCCACAGTACGCACTTAAACTTCCGCCCTTCTACGACACACTCCCTCCAATGAAGGCTGAGACCGCCCAGATCATCGCCGATTGCTTGCGTAACCACCCGGATTGGAGCGCCGCTCACATCGCCGTGGACACAGGCCTCAGAGAGTGTCTCAAACATAACTACGTTCAGAGGTGAAACGGGTATTCCTGGAATTTGCTCAGTCGCCTTTTTGTTTGTATAAAACAATAGCTGTTGTTTACTGTAAAATTTTTAATGTTTGCAGTCAAATCAACGCTCGGGATGCCCTTGGTCAGACGCCGCTTCACCTGGCGTGCGAGCGAAGTGATGCGGCGTGTGTGAAGGAGCTCCTGGAGGAGAGCCAGGCTCGTACTGACATCAGAGACAACCAAGGAGAGACGCCAATGCACATTGCCGCCAAGCACGACTCGCCTGCCGTCATCCAGGTGAACGGTGACGCATTGGATTAGCCTTTATTAGTCGCAGTGGAGAAATTTTCAATTCACAGCAGCAAAGTTATGAAATGAAGAGGAAAGAAAGAAGTAGAAAAACAAAATACAGGAGCTGCTGGAAAAGCAGCCACTCTCACGACGCCATTTTGAAGTCAAAAGATCAAAAAAACTAAACAAATAATATGACAACACAAAGAAACACAGAGTCATTCGTTCTTCAGCACTTTCTGTACCTTCTTTGTGACATGAAGCTGTTGTAGATAAAAGAGCGAATCAAAGCGTCTTTTTCACCAGTGGATCAGGGACATCATGGCGGAATGTGCATGTCTACTACATCCTCTCCATGGTTGTAATTTTGCTCCTCATTCAGGCAATCGTTATTTTCTATTTGAGTTATTCCGGGTTGAGTGAACGCTGGCGCATGTGGCTGCCAATGCTCACCCACAGAATATCGTATCATGTGACTGTAAAGTGACCTTGAGAGTTTTGAAAGGCGCTTAGAAATGCAACATATTATTATTATTATTATTTATTTATTTATTTATTTATTTATTTATTTATTTATTTATTTATTTTTGTTTTTTGTGGTCACCAGGTATTGTGTTCGCGCTTGTGCTCGGGCGTGGACGAGCTGAACAGCAGCGGCGAGACTCCACTCCACGTTTCCTGCCGCCTCGGCCGAGTAGAGGCCGTCAAAGCTCTGTTGGGAGGCGGGGCTAAGTGCAACGTTCCCGGCGGCGCCGGCTACCCAATCCATTCTGCCATGAAGTATAGTGAGAAGAGGTGAGCAAGCAGTCTAGAATCTTCCAAAGGATAGCACTTGTTCGTTGTACCGTTTAAATATAACTATTTTAATGTTTATCTTGACCAATGTTTAATATGGCTAAATAAATGTATTTATTTCCTTCACGCTTCACAAGAGTGGGTTTCTTTCGCAGCTGTGCAGAGGAGATCCTGAGAGCAGACCCTGACCAGCTGCACGCCGGAGACTCCTTGTATGGGGGCACGCCCCTCCACTGGGCAAAAACAGCAGAGGTAAGGGATGTCATCAACCTCAAAAGAAGCGGTGATCAGGCATCTCTCCCAAGTCGTTATGGATTACTTCTTCAAAAGAAGTAATTAGATTACTTCTTCAAAAGAAGTAATCAGATAAGCTTCAGGGAGTAGTCTACTGCTCCCCCAACCTTAGGGCAGTGACCTATCAGTGCAGAGGCACGCCACCTCTGTCCATTAGGGATATATATACAGTAAAGTCTCGTTATATCGATATCGGATATATCGATCGTCCCGGTTATATCGATACTATTTCTATGCACGCACAGAGAAAATTACATGCAAACAGGGTCGGATATATCGATAGCCCCGGTTATATCGATATTTTTTCGGACTCCCTTGAATATCGATATAACGAGACTTTACTGTATATAGGGCCAGAGTTACCAGCACAACTTTAGTTCGCTAACGAAGCTCTTCGGATGAGGAGCGAAACACTTTCAAAGAAGTACAGATGACGGATGAAGAAACCTTTTCCTTGAGACATTATGAGTTGTGTTTGTTATAGACCATTACTGAATTTGCTGTGATGATCAATGACTTGCACAAAAATATGTTTTTTTTTGTTACTTGCCATCGCTGACAGCTTGACTTTGAACGTCTCCCACATTCTAGATGTGTCGCATGTTGCTAGAAAGGGGCAGCACCATCAACTACCTCAGTAATACAGGTGAGAGTGCCCTCCACATTTGCACCAAGAAAGGTCGCTTCGAAGCGGCGATGGTTTTACTCACGCACGGCGCAAACGCAAACCTGAAAGGGGTGGACGGCAATACGGCGTTGCACCTCGCCATGAAGGTATGTGGTTGCGATTCGTGGCCCTGTTATCCTGGCCAAACGGAATAATGACAGATTGTGTCGCAAACAGATGGATCACATGGAGCTGATCAAAGCTCTGATTGTATTCGGAGCCAACGTAGAGATCCATAACGACTTGGGAGAGACGCCGGGACTGATCGCCGCTCGTACCAGCAAAGGTATTGCTCAAAATCCTTTTTTTTTGTTTCTCCCAAGTTTCCACATACCTTTTTTTTATTTAAAGGAAGCCAGCTTGAGCTTCCCATTTAAACTCATTTATTATTATTTATTTACCGACTAATAAACATTTTGTAACCCCATTCATCGTGTGTGCATGTCTAACTACGATTTGCTGTGCATGTTGTTTGGGGGGAAAAAACAAGGTCCCAATAGAAAGATACTGCTGGACATGCTGTGCAGTGTAGGCGTGCAACGTTGCCTGCCCCCCACACCCAGCAGCCCTCTGCCCATCAACAACAATGTCGCTGTGCCAGGCATAGGTAACAGCGTTGTTGTCTTGCTCACTCCCACTCTAAACTCTTTGATGTATCTCCTTAACTCATTCACTGCCAGACAATGTGCAAAAATGCATCCACTCCAGTGCCAGGGTTTTTGTCAGAGTCACTGGAATTCCAGGACGCGCAGAATATTGAGTTTTAGGACTACATAAACATTCAATGCAACGTAAGACTCTCTTCTTTCATCAAAAAAAAATAGTTAATTCCTAAATTATCTGGAGTCTGGACCTATATGCACTTGAAATGAGGGTGGCTGTCCAAAATACAATGCAATTCATACATTGCTTTATATACATTGGTTTATATAGCGCGTGAACAACAGCTGAAGCTGGAACAAAGCGCTAACATGGAAAAAAGGCAAATTCTGTCCCCTTGTGAAAGGGAAAAACATTGCCACAGGTCTGGCCAGCCCTCTGTCGGTAACCAAGCATGAAAAAACAAAACCCGAACAAATTCGGGAATGGCGCCCTACGTTATATTTTCAATTCCCGAATAAATTTGTGAATAGCAGTGAATGAGTTGATATTTTCTTGTATTGGGTATTTTTTTGTGTAACCAAGTGATAGCATTTTCAAATTAAAGGAGACCTGATGAAAAGTCTGGTACCTCTTTCTGGAATTTGATTGAAGCATGTGTTTGGTGACGTGTCACATAAACACAGTATAATAATTGAAGCCTTTCCTCCATAACCGAAAATTGACATTTTGCAATTTCACAAATCGCTTCCATCTGATCGTCCCGCAGGATTCGAGGACGTAATACATATCGGAGCTACATTCGCAGCAATGGGCCGAGGCAAGTCAGAGGTGGACGGTCCCAAGATGGGCAAAAGGAGGTGTGGACATGTTTTTACACGATGGAAGCGCTGTGATTTACTACAGTTTATGTTTGAACCCTCTGCAGGATGGACATGTTGCTGTGTCTGGATGGGGGAGGGATCAAGGGCCTGGTTCTGATCCAGATGCTGATCGCTTTGGAGAAGGAGGCTGGCCGGCCCGTCAGGGAACTCTTTGACTGGGTGGCTGGCACCAGCACTGGCGGCATTCTGGCCCTCGCAATCGTCCATGGTCTGCACACAGTTTTATAAAAAAAAAAAAAATCATAAACGTGGGAAAACTAGCTGTAAATTTTAGGTGAAAAGACAAACTGAAATCCTTTTATTTAAGAAAAAATCCAAAAAGCATCCTACAAAAACGAATAACATTGAAAAAAATGTAGCTCGCTCTCTAGCTAGCTCTTTTGCTAGCTCTCTAGCTTATGGGACTTTATCCATCCCCATGAAAATTAATTTATTTATTTGTTCACTTATTTGTGTGATTATTTGTTTATTTGGTCGAGCGGTTATTTATTTGTGTAGTTGTTTATTTATTTATTTCAACCTCATTTGACCCCCTCATCTAAATATGAACGATGAACGTGACGACAATTCTGCATTCATGTGCAGGGAAATCCATGGAGTACCTCCGCTGTTTGTACTTTCGAATGAAAGAGCAGGTGTTCAGAGGCTCACGACCCTACGAATCGGCCCCACTCGAGGACTTCCTGAAGAAAGAGTTTGGAGAGAATACCAAAATGGCAGACGTTCGGTACCCCAGGTGTTGCTTTATCCAGCCCCATGACAATATTTATAAACCATATTTTTCACCCTCCTTTTCTTTCCTATACACAAAAAATAGGAATTCTGTCACCAACGCCAAAAAGGAAAAAGAGAAATTGTTTTTATTTGTTACCATTTTTTCAACAATTACTGGGAATAAGATTTATTTAAAAAATACATAGAAATAATAAATGTGGGAAAGGTAGCTGTAAATTTTAGGTGAAAAGACAAACTGAAATCATTTTATTGGGGAAAACGAATACAAAAAAAGATACTACAAAAAGTAATAAATCATGAAAACATTTTGCCTTGATATTTAAAAAAAACATTTAATGCCATCATTGGAGAAAATATTGGATAAAAAATATTTGAGCATTTTTTTTTTACAAAAAAAAAACTACAAAAACTACTGAAATTGTGAAAACAAATTGCTTTGATATTTCAAAACAAATAAATGCCATCATTGTGACATAACCATTGAACAAAAAACAACCATTTCGAGACTCTCAGTCAATATAAGGATCTACCACAAAAATATTTGTATGTTCGTATTACAGATCGATTCAGATTTTTTCCCCGTCATATGTTCTGCAGAGTGAACAGTATTCTCCCCCTCAGCATCAAAAGGCATATACGCACTATACTTGGGGTGGCTTGGGAGACCACTAACAATAATCCGTGAATTTCCAAATAACTTGTATCTCATGCAGGGTGATGGTGACCAGCGTTCTAGCAGACCGCCACCCGGGAGAGCTTCACATTTTCAGGAACTACGACCCACCCACCGTCGGCAGAGAGCCCCCTTACACCACCACTGCCACCTTCAAGCCCCTCACCATCCCACAAGGTAGGAATCACCCTTGCGCGAGCATCTTAGGGTGTGCTGTGTTGCCAGCTGTGTTGCCGTTGCAGGATGGGAAGATGAGGATTTGTTGCTAGTAGGATACACAGTGGAGCCAACCAGGAAGCGTAGAAATGTGATGGACGAAGGTGTGTGTGTGTGTGTGTGTGTGTGTGTGTGTGTGTGTGTGTGTGTGTGTGTGTGTGTGTGTGTGTGTGTGTGTGTGTGTGTGTGTGTGTGTGCGTGTGTGTGTGTGTGCGCATTCACAGTGAGGCGCTTTTGTCAGTCAGCAAGGATAAATGTTCTGCGTCACTCATGGATCATGCAAATCACATTTCAAGGAGAATCTATCGGGTTTTGTCTTTGCACAAGAGCAACTTGTGTGGCGAGCTGCCCGCTCTAGTGGCGCCGCCCCGACCTACTTCCGGCCAATGGGGCGCTTTCTGGATGGAGGGCTGTTGGCCAACAATCCTACTCTGGACGCCATTTCGGAGATTCATCAGCACTACAAAGTGTTAAAAGCAGAGGTAATGTCTTTTTTTTTTTTTTTTTTTCAAAAGTCATCTGATTTACACGAACTTTCCCCTCTTGCTTCTCAGGGCCACGGGGTGGAGAACAAGAAATTGGGGATGGTTGTTTCTCTCGGGACTGGTAAGCCGTTCACATTTGCGTGGGCGCATACATAAAAAAGTCAAATACTGTGCATTGATGGCTTGAGTGTTTAATTCTTTTTTTTTTTACCACATTTAAAAACTTAACGTAATCGATTGATGTGATAGCCCAGCTTTGTGCTCCTCTTGATATGTGTGTCTTTGCCACCTGGTGGCAGTATAATACGGTCACAAATGAAAATGAGCCGAACAACTGAGTGAGAGAGTCGAAGTAACTGCGATATTAGGCGTTTTTCACTAGGGGTGAAGAATTATTATTATTATTATTATTATTATTATTAATATTATTATTATTATGTTGCTGTTTGTGGCCAATAACCCGATAAATGATTTAAATACTGTGAAATATCTTTATTAAGTTCATGTTCTGTAGCCACAAGGAGACATAAGCCAGTATCTTCTTGTGCCAGTCCCAAGCCCGGATGAATACAGAGGGTTGTATCAGGAAGGGCATCCGACGTAAAAACTTGGCCAAACCAAACATTTAAATCAAACCCCTGATTATGGAGGACACTAATTCGCTGTGGTGACCCCTTGAAGGGAGAAGCCCAAAGGAAAAGAAGAAGACATACTTCTTGTTTCATAGCCCGTGTATAGAGAGTTCCCCATGTGTTCTTCAGGTAAACCACCTCAGGTGGCGGTCAGTTCCGTGGATGTTTTCCGACCCTCTAATCCACTGGAACTAGCCAAGAGCATTGTTGGAGCCAAGGAGCTGGGGAAGATGCTAGTCGACTGCGTAAGTATCAGTTTACTCATGAAATTCATGGATATTCGAGTGAACCTGTATGACATAATCACTATACTGCCGGACAGTGTACTGACTCTGATGGCTGCGCCGTGGACCGAGCGAGAGCTTGGTGCGAAATGATCGATACCATCTACCACAGGTATGTACCGCCTACTCAAGACGGGTGGAAGCACTTGTGAATACTCTCGGGATGTGTTGTTAAGTATAAAAGTTCTTGTTTATGTGTCTTCCGTAGAATGTTTTTTTGACTCACTGTTGTGACTGTTGCAGACTGAGCCCGCAGCTTTCCCAGGAGGTGATGCTTGATGAAGTGAACGATGCCATTCTAGTGGACATGCTGTGGGAGACGCAGATGTACTTGTATGACAAGAGGGAGGTGCTGCAGTCCCTGGCCAAAGTGCTTATGGACAACTAGTAGAAAGGAGAAAACATTCACATCACTGGAAAACACAAAAGAGGGGGGGTGGCTTCAAAACATATGTTAAAGGTAGCATGTGTAAATATGCGGAGGCGTAGCGTGAGATGATCTCTGATTACATACCTCTGAAACCCATCAAGTAGCCCACTTCACTCCCTTCCATGTGTACTTCTATCAAATGTTGGTAGTTCTTCGATTCATTGTCAATCATAAGTGCCGCTGATCCAAGTAAAGTTGCTTAGACAAACTGAAGACTAGACTTGGACACCTGACTTTTTGTGGTGTATGTATTTAAGTTTTGTGGTGTATATTTAGCAATTAATGTTTAATGTCAAATTTAAAAAAACATGTCATTAAGCCTTTTGCCATCTGGCATCACATGCGACTTGAAACAAGTTGAACTGGGGACTTCTCGATCTGCACTCACCTGCTCTGTCGCTGAGCTTCACCCCGACGAGCATACCTTTGCCACCTGGCTTCATACCAGGTAAGGGAGCCCCAGAAATGAAAATCCTGGTTTTGAAGTTTTAACTCAATTCTAGCGAAAAAAGGGGTACCCAGATTTGAACCAGGGACCTCTTGCTCTGCAGTAAAATGCTCTACCGCTGAGCTATCCCCTTACCTTAATTTAACTGCCACTGAGTTACATCCCCTGTTCGAGATTCTCACATAATACATATCCCAAAAAATGCCAACCTTGGAATCAGAATCCAATTCCAGTTGAAAGGGGGCATCCAGATTTTAACTGAGGACCTCTTGATCTGCAGTGAAATGCTCTGCCACTGAACTATACCCCCACTTCTTTACATCCGCCACTGAGTTCCACCCCCACTTTTAGAAACCTCCCATTCGCCTCAAAAGGCCACTTGGAGTCCCACACAAAATATGTATCCAATGAATAGCCTACCTTGGAGTCTGAACTCAATTCCATCAGACAGGGGACAACCAGAGTTGAACTGGGGACCTCTTGATCTGCAGTCAAATGCTCTGCCACTGAGCTATACCCCCACTTCAGGACACCCGCTGAGTTATACCCCCACTTCTAGATACCTGCCATCCGCCAAAGAAGGACGCTTCGAGTCCCGCATAAAGTAAGTAAAGACAGGGGGCACCCAGAGTTGAACCGGGGACCTCTAGATCTGCAGTCAAATGCTCTGCCGCTGAGGTATACCCCCACTTCTGGACACCCGCCGAGTTACACTCCCGCTTCCAGATACCTGCCATCCGCCAAAGAAAGCCACTTCAAGTCTCGCATAAAACAGCTATTCAAAGAAAAGCCAATCATAGGCAGCTTGAACTCAATTCTAGTCGACAGCGGGCACCCAGAGTTGAACTGGGGACCTCTTGATCTGCAGTCAAATGCTCTGCCACTGAGCTATACCCCCACTTCAGGACACCCGACGAGTTACACCCCCACTTCTAGATACCTGCCATCCGCCAAAGAAGGACACTTCGAGTCTTGAATAGAACAGCTATTCAAAGAAAAGCCAATCATAGGCAGTTTGAACTCAATTCTACTCAACAGGGGGCACCCAGAGTTGAACAGGGAACCTCTTGATCTGCAGTCAAATGCTCTGCCGCTGAGCTATACCAGCCCTTCAGGACCCCTGCCGAGTTACACCCCCACTTCTAGATACCTGCCATCCGCCAAAGTAGGACACTTCGAATCCCGCATAAAAAAGCTGTTCAAAGAAAAGCCAATCATAGGCAGTTTGAACTCAATTCTAGTCGACAGGGGGCACCCAGAGTTAAACTGGGGACCTCCTGATCTGCAGTCAAATGCTCTGCCGCTGATCTATACCCCCGCTTCTATCCACCTGCCATGCGCCAAAGAAGGGCACTTCGAGTCTCGCGTAAAACAGCGATTCAACGAGAAGCCAATCATGGCCAGTTTGAACTCAATTCCAGCTGACAGGGGACACCCGGAGTTGAACAGGGAACCTCTTGATCTGCAGTCAAATGCTGTGCCGCTGAGCTATACCACCCCTTCAGGAGACCCGCCGAGTTACACCCCCACTTCTAGATACCTGCCATCCGCCAAAGAAGGACACTTCGAGTCCCGCATAAAGTAAGTAAAGACAGGGGGCACCCAGAGTTGAACCGGGGACCTCTTGATCTGCAGTCAAATGCTCTGCCGCTGAGCTATACCCCCACTTCAGGACACCCGCTGAGTTATACCCCCACTTCTAGATACCTGCCATCCGCCAAAGAAGGACGCTTCGAGTCCCGCATAAAGTAAGTAAAGACAGGGGGCACCCAGAGTTGAACCGGGGACCTCTAGATCTGCAGTCAAATGCTCTGCCGCTGAGGTATACCCCCACTTCTGGACACCCGCCGAGTTACACTCCCGCTTCCAGATACCTGCCATCCGCCAAAGAAAGCCACTTCAAGTCTCGCATAAAACAGCTATTCAAAGAAAAGCCAATCATAGGCAGCTTGAACTCAATTCTAGTCGACAGCGGGCACCCAGAGTTGAACTGGGGACCTCTTGATCTGCAGTCAAATGCTCTGCCACTGAGCTATACCCCCACTTCAGGACACCCGACGAGTTACACCCCCACTTCTAGATACCTGCCATCCGCCAAAGAAGGACACTTCGAGTCTTGAATAGAACAGCTATTCAAAGAAAAGCCAATCATAGGCAGTTTGAACTCAATTCTACTCAACAGGGGGCACCCAGAGTTGAACAGGGAACCTCTTGATCTGCAGTCAAATGCTCTGCCGCTGAGCTATACCAGCCCTTCAGGACCCCTGCCGAGTTACACCCCCACTTCTAGATACCTGCCATCCGCCAAAGTAGGACACTTCGAATCCCGCATAAAAAAGCTGTTCAAAGAAAAGCCAATCATAGGCAGTTTGAACTCAATTCTAGTCGACAGGGGGCACCCAGAGTTAAACTGGGGACCTCCTGATCTGCAGTCAAATGCTCTGCCGCTGATCTATACCCCCGCTTCTATCCACCTGCCATGCGCCAAAGAAGGGCACTTCGAGTCTCGCGTAAAACAGCGATTCAACGAGAAGCCAATCATGGCCAGTTTGAACTCAATTCCAGCTGACAGGGGACACCCGGAGTTGAACAGGGAACCTCTTGATCTGCAGTCAAATGCTGTGCCGCTGAGCTATACCACCCCTTCAGGAGACCCGCCGAGTTACACCCCCACTTCTAGATACCTGCCATCCGCCAAAGAAGGACACTTCGAGTCCCGCATAAAGTAAGTAAAGACAGGGGGCACCCAGAGTTGAACCGGGGACCTCTTGATCTGCAGTCAAATGCTCTGCCGCTGAGCTATACCCCCACTTCTGGACACCCGCCGAGTTACACTCCCGCTTCCAGATACCTGCCATCCGCCAAAGTCGGGCACTTCGAGTCTCGCATAAAACTGCTATTCGACGAAAAGCCAATAATGGCCAGTTTGAACTCAATTCTAGTCGACAGGGGCACCCAGAGTTGAACAGGGAACCTCTTGATCTGCAGTCAAATGCTCTGCCGCTGAGCTATACCAGCCCTTCAGGACCCCTGCCGAGTTACACCCCCACTTCTAGATACCTGCCATCCGCCAAAGAAGGACACTTCGAATCCCGCATAAAAAAGCTGTTCAAAGAAAAGCCAATCATAGGCAGTTTGAACTCAATTCTTGTCGACAGGGGGCACCCAGAGTTAAACTGGGGACCTCCTGATCTGCAGTCAAATGCTCTGCCGCTGATCTGTACCCCCGCTTCTATACACCTGCCATGCGCCAAAGAAGGGCACTTCGAGTCTCGCATAAAACTGCTATTCGACGAAAAGCCAATCATGGCCAGTTTGAACTCAATTCCAGCTGACAGGGGGCACCCGGAGTTGAACAGGGAACCTCTTGATCAGCAGTCAAATGCTCTGCCGCTGAGCTATACCACCCCTTCAGGACACCCGCCGAGTTACACCCCCACTTCTAGATACCTGCCATCCGCCAAAGAAGGCCACTTCGAGTCCCGCATAAAGTAAGTAAAGACAGGGGGGCACCCAGAGTTGAACTGGGGACCTCTTGATCTGCAGTCAAATGCTCTGCCACTGAGCTATACCCCCACTTCTGGACACAAAGAAGGACACGTGCCAAGTTACACTCCCGTTTCCAGATACCTGCCATCCGCCAAAGTAGGGCACTTCGAGTCTCGCATAAAACTGCTATTCGACGAAAAGCCAATAATGGCCAGTTTGAACTCAATTCTAGTCGACAGGGGGCACCCAGAGTTGAACTGGGGACCTCTTGATCTGCAGTCAAATGCTCTGCCACTGAGCTATACCCCCACTTCTGGACACCCGCCGAGTTACACTCCCGCTTCCAGATACCTGCCATCCGCCAAAGAAAGCCACTTCGAGTCTCGCATAAAACAGCTATTCAAAGAAAAGCCAATCATAGGCAGTTTGAACACAATTCTAGTCGGCAGGGGGCACCCAGAGTTAAACTGGGGACCTCCTGATCTGCAGTCAAATGCTCTGCCGCTGATCTTTACCCCCGCTTCTATCCACCTGCCATGCGCCAAAGAAGGGCACTTCGAGTCTCGCGTAAAACAGCGATTCAACGAAAAGCCAATCATGGCCAGTTTGAACTCAATTCCAGCTGACAGGGGGCACCCGGAGTTGAACAGGGAACCTCATGATCAGCAGTCAAATGCTCTGCCGCTGAGCTATACCACCCCTTCAGGACACCCGCCGAGTTACACCCCCACTTCTAGATACCTGGCATCCGCCAAAGAAGGCCACTTCGAGTCCCGCATAAAGTAAGTAAAGACAGGGGGCACCCAGAGTTGAACTGGGGACCTCTTGATCTGCAGTCAAATGCTCTGCCACTGAGCTATACCCCCACTTCTGGACACCCGCCGAGTTACACTCCCGCTTCCAGATACCTGCCATCCGCCAAAGTCGGGCACTTCGAGTCTCGCATAAAACTGCTATTCGACGAAAAGCCAATAATGGCCAGTTTGAACTCAATTCTAGTCGACAGGGGCACCCAGAGTTGAACAGGGAACCTCTTGATCTGCAGTCAAATGCTCTGCCGCTGAGCTATACCAGCCCTTCAGGACCCCTGCCGAGTTACACCCCCACTTCTAGATACCTGCCATCCGCCAAAGAAGGACACTTCGAATCCCGCATAAAAAAGCTGTTCAAAGAAAAGCCAATCATAGGCAGTTTGAACTCAATTCTAGTCGGCAGGGGGCACCCAGAGTTAAACTGGGGACCTCCTGATCTGCAGTCAAATGCTCTGCCGCTGAGCTATACCACCCCTTCAGGACACCCGCCGAGTTACACCCCCACTTCTAGATACCTGGCATCCGCCAAAGAAGGCCACTTCGAGTCCCGCATAAAGTAAGTAAAGACAGGGGGCACCCAGAGTTGAACTGGGGACCTCTTGATCTGCAGTCAAATGCTCTGCCACTGAGCTATACCCCCACTTCTGGACACCCGCCGAGTTACACTCCCGCTTCCAGATACCTGCCATCCGCCAAAGAAAGCCACTTCGAGTCTCGCATAAAACAGCTATTCAAAGAAAAGCCAATCATAGGCAGTTTGAACTCAATTCTAGTCGGCAGGGGGCACCCAGAGTTAAACTGGGGACCTCCTGATCTGCAGTCAAATGCTCTGCCGCTGATCTATACCCCCGCTTCTATCCACCTGCTATGCGCCAAAGAAGGGCACTTCGAGTCTCGCGTAAAACAGCGATTCAACGAAAAGCCAATCATGGCCAGTTTGAACTCAATTCCAGCTAACAAGGGGCACCCCGAGTTGAACAGGGAACCTTTTGATCTGCAGTCAAATGCTCTGCCGCTGAGCTATACCACCCCTTCAGGACACCCGCCGAGTTACACCCCCACTTCTAGATATCTGCCATCCGCCAAAGAAGGACACTTCGAGTCCCGCATAAAGTAAGTAAAGACAGGGGGCACCCAGAGTTGAACCGGGGACCTCTTGATCTGCAGTCAAATGCTCTGCCCCTGAGCTATACCCCCACTTCTGGACACGTGCCGAGTTACACTCCCGTTTCCAGATACCTGCCATCCGCCAAAGTCGGGCACTTCGAGTCTCGCATAAAACTGCTATTCGACGAAAAGCCAATAATGGCCAGTTTGAACTCAATTCTAGTCGACAGGGGGCACCCAGAGTTGAACTGGGGACCTCTTGATCTGCAGTCAAATGCTCTGCCACTGAGCTATATCCCCACTTCAGGACACCTGCCGAGTTATACCCCCACTTCTAGATACCTGCCATCCGCCAAAGAAGGACACTTCGCGTCCCGCATAAAGTAAGTAAAGACAGGGGGCACCCAGAGTTAAACCGGGGACCTCTTGATCTGCAGTCAAATGCTCTGCCCCTGAGCTATACCCCCACTTCTGGACACCCGCCGAGTTACACTCCCGCTTCCAGATACCTGCCATCCGCCAAAGAAAGCCACTTCGAGTCTCGCATGAAACAGCTATTCAAAGATAAGCCAATCATAGGCAGTTTGAACTCAATTCGAGTCGACAGGGGGCACCCAGAGTTAAACTGGGGACCTCCTGATCTGCAGTCAAATGCTCTGCCGCTGAGCTATACCCCCACTTCTGCACACCTGCCGAGTTACACTCCCGTTTCCAGATACCTGCCACCGCCAAAGAAGGGCACTTCGAGTCTCGCATAAAACTGCTATTCAACGAAAAGCCAATCATGGCCAGTTTGAACTCAATTCCAGCTGACAGGGGGCACCCGGAGTTGAACAGGGAACCTCTTGATCTGCAGTCAAACGCTCTGCCGCTGAGCTATACCACCCCTTCAGGTCACCCGCTGAGTTACACCCCCACTTCTAGATACAGTAAAGTCTCGTTATATCGATATTCAAGGGAGTCCGAAAAAATATCGATATAACCGGGACTATCGATATATCCGACCCTGTTTGCATGTAATTTTCTCCGTGCGTGCATAGAAATAGTATCGATATAACCGGGACTATCGATATATCCGATATCGATATAACGAGACTTTACTGTACCTGCCATCCGCCAAAGAAGGACACTTCGAGTCCCGCATAAAGTAAGTAAAGACAGGGGGCACGCAGAGTTGAACCGGGGACCTCTTGATCTGCAGTCAAATGCTCTGCCGCTGAGCTATACCCCCACTTCAGGACACCCGCCGAGTTACACTCCCGTTTCCAGATACCTGCCATCCGCCAAAGAAAGCCACTTCGAGTCTCGCATAAAACAGCTATTCAAAGAAAAGCCAATCATATGCAGTTTGAACTCAATTCGAGGCGACAGGGGGCACCCAGAGTTAAACTGGGGACCTCCTGATCTGCAGTCAAATGCTCTGCCGCTGATCTATACCCCCGCCTCTATACACCTGCCATGCGCCAAAGAAGGGCACTTCGAGTCCCGCATAAAGTAAGTAAAGACAGGGGGCACCCAGAGTTGAACCGGGGACCTCTTGATCTGCAGTCAAATGCTCTGCCCCTGAGCTATACCCCCACTTCAGGACACCCGCCGAGTTACACTCCCGTTTCCAGATACCTGCCACCGCCAAAGAAGGGCACTTCGAGTCTCGCGTAAAACAGCTATTCAACGAGAAGCCAATCATGGCCAGTTTGAACTCAATTCCAGTCGACAGGGGGCACCCAGAGTTGAACCGGGGACCTCTTGATCTGCAGTCAAATGCTCTGCCGCTGAGCTATACCCCGACTTCAGGACACCCGCCGATTTACACTCCCGTTTCCAGATACCTGCCATCCGCCAAAGAAAGCCACTTCGAGTCTCGCATAAAACAGCTATTCAAAGAAAAGCCAATCATAGGCAGTTTGAACTCAATTCGAGGCGACAAGGGGCACCCAGAGTTAAACTGGGGACCTCCTGATCTGCAGTCAAATGCTCTGCCGCTGATCTATACCCCCGCTTCTATACACCTGCCATGCGCCACAGAAGGGCACTTCGAGTCTCGCATAAAACTGCTATTCGACGAAAAGCCAATCATGGCCAGTTTGAACTCAATTCCAGCTGACAGGGGGCACCCGGAGTTGAACAGGGAACCTCTTGATCAGCAGTCAAATGCTCTGCCGCTGAGCTATACCACCCCTTCTGGACACCCGCCGAGTTACACCCCCACTTCTAGATACCTGCCATCCGCCAAAGAAGGACACTTCGAGTCCCGCATAAAGTAAGTAAAGACAGGGGGCACCCAGAGTTGAACCGGGGACCTCTTGATCTGCAGTCAAATGCTCTGCCCCTGAGCTATACCCCCACTTCTGGACACAAAGAAGGACACGTGCCGAGTTACACTCCCGTTTCCAGATACCTGCCATCCGCCAAAGTAGGGCACTTCGAGTCTCGCATAAAACTGCTATTCGACGAAAAGCCAATAATGGCCAGTTTGAACTCAATTCTAGTCGACAGGGGGCACCCAGAGTTGAACTGGGGACCTCTTGATCTGCAGTCAAATGCTCTGCCACTGAGCTATACCCCCACTTCTGGACACCCGCCGAGTTACACTCCCGCTTCCAGATACCTGCCATCCGCCAAAGAAAGCCACTTCGAGTCTCGCATAAAACAGCTATTCAAAGAAAAGCCAATCATAGGCAGTTTGAACACAATTCTAGTCGGCAGGGGGCACCCAGAGTTAAACTGGGGACCTCCTGATCTGCAGTCAAATGCTCTGCCGCTGATCTTTACCCCCGCTTCTATCCACCTGCCATGCGCCAAAGAAGGGCACTTCGAGTCTCGCGAAAAACAGCGATTCAACGAAAAGCCAATCATGGCCAGTTTGAACTCAATTCCAGCTGACAGGGGGCACCCGGAGTTGAACAGGGAACCTCATGATCAGCAGTCAAATGCTCTGCCGCTGAGCTATACCACCCCTTCAGGACACCCGCCGAGTTACACCCCCACTTCTAGATACCTGGCATCCGCCAAAGAAGGCCACTTCGAGTCCCGCATAAAGTAAGTAAAGACAGGGGGCACCCAGAGTTGAACTGGGGACCTCTTGATCTGCAGTCAAATGCTCTGCCACTGAGCTATACCCCCACTTCTGGACACCCGCCGAGTTACACTCCCGCTTCCAGATACCTGCCATCCGCCAAAGAAAGCCACTTCGAGTCTCGCATAAAACAGCTATTCAAAGAAAAGCCAATCATAGGCAGTTTGAACTCAATTCTAGTCGGCAGGGGGCACCCAGAGTTAAACTGGGGACCTCCTGATCTGCAGTCAAATGCTCTGCCGCTGATCTATACCCCCGCTTCTATCCACCTGCCATGCGCCAAAGAAGGGCACTTCGAGTCTCGCGTAAAACAGCGATTCAACGAAAAGCCAATCATGGCCAGTTTGAACTCAATTCCAGCTGACAGGGGGCACCCGGAGTTGAACAGGGAACCTCTTGATCAGCAATCAAATGCTCTGCCGCTGAGCTATACCACCCCTTCAGGACACCCGCCGAGTTACACCCCCACTTCTAGATACCTGCCATCCGCCAAAGAAGGACACGTCGAGTCCCGCATAAAGTAAGTAAAGACAGGGGGCACCCAGAGTTGAACCGGGGACCTCTTGATCTGCAGTCAAATGCTCTGCCCCTGAGCTATACCCCCACTTCTGGACACGTGCCGAGTTACACTCCCGTTTCCAGATACCTGCCATCCGCCAAAGAAGGGCACTTCGAGTCTCGCATAAAACTGCTATTCGACGAAAAGCCAATAATGGCCAGTTTGAACTCAATTCGAGTCGACAGGGGGCACCCAGATTTAAACTGGGGACCTCCTGATCTGCAGTCAAATGCTCTGCCGCTGATCTATACCCCCGCTTCTATACACCTGCCATCCGCCACAGAAGGGCACTTCGAGTCTCGCATAAAACTGCTATTCGACGAAAAGCCAATAATGGCCAGTTTGAACTCAATTCTAGTCGACAGGGGGCACCCAGAGTTGAACAGGGGATCTCTTGATCTGCAGTCAAATGCTCTGCCACTGAGCTATACCCCCACTTCAGGACACCCGCTGAGTTATACCCCCACTTCTAGATACCTGCCATCCGCCAAAGAAGGACGCTTCGAGTCCCGCATAAAGTAAGTAAAGACAGGGGGCACCCAGAGTTGAACCGGGGACCTCTTGATCTGCAGTCAAATGCTCTGCCGCTGAGCTATACCCCCACTTCTGGACACCCGCCGAGTTACACTCCCGCTTCCAGATACCTGCCATCCGCCAAAGTAGGGCACTTCGAGTCTCGCATAAAACTGCTATTCGACGAAAAGCCAATAATGGCCAGTTTGAACTCAATTCTAGTCGACAGGGGCACCCAGAGTTGAACAGGGAACCTCTTGATCTGCAGTCAAATGCTCTGCCGCTGGGCTATACCAGCCCTTCAGGACCCCTGCCGAGTTACACCCCCACTTCTAGATACCTGCCATCCGCCAAAGAAGGACACTTCGAGTCCCGCATAAAGTAAGTAAAGACAGGGGGCACCCAGAGTTGAACCGGGGACCTCTTGATCTGCAGTCAAACGCTCTGCCCCTGAGCTATACCCCCACTTCTGGACACAAAGAAGGACACGTGCCGAGTTACACTCCCGTTTCCAGATACCTGCCATCCGCCAAAGTAGGGCACTTCGAGTCTCGCATAAAACTGCTATTCGACGAAAAGCCAATAATGGCCAGTTTGAACTCAATTCTAGTCGACAGGGGGCACCCAGAGTTGAACTGGGGACCTCTTGATCTGCAGTCAAATGCTCTGCCACTGAGCTATACCCCCACTTCTGGACACCCGCCGAGTTACACTCCCGCTTCCAGATACCTGCCATCCGCCAAAGAAAGCCACTTCTAGTCTCGCATAAAACAGCTATTCAAAGAAAAGCCAATCATAGGCAGTTTGAACACAATTCTAGTCGACAGGGGCACCCAGAGTTGAACAGGGAACCTCATGATCAGCAGTCAAATGCTCTGCCGCTGAGCTATACCACCCCTTCAGGACCCCCGCCGAGTTACACCCCCACTTCTAGATACCTGGCATCCGCCAAAGAAGGCCACTTCGAGTCCCGCATAAAGTAAGTAAAGACAGGGGGCACCCAGAGTTGAACTGGGGACCTCTTGATCTGCAGTCAAATGCTCTGCCACTGAGCTATACCCCCACTTCTGGACACCCGCCGAGTTACACTCCCGCTTCCAGATACCTGCCATCCGCCAAAGAAAGCCACTTCGAGTCTCGCATAAAACAGCTATTCAAAGAAAAGCCAATCATAGGCAGTTTGAACACAATTCTAGTCGACAGGGGCACCCAGAGTTAAACTGGGGACCTCCTGATCTGCAGTCAAATGCTCTGCCGCTGATCTTTACCCCCGCTTCTATCCACCTGCCATGCGCCAAAGAAGGGCACTTCGAGTCTCGCGAAAAACAGCGATTCAACGAAAAGCCAATCATGGCCAGTTTGAACTCAATTCCAGCTGACAGGGGGCACCCGGAGTTGAACAGGGAACCTCATGATCAGCAGTCAAATGCTCTGCCGCTGAGCTATACCACCCCTTCAGGACACCCGCCGAGTTACACCCCCACTTCTAGATACCTGGCATCCGCCAAAGAAGGCCACTTCGAGTCCCGCATAAAGTAAGTAAAGACAGGGGGCACCCAGAGTTGAACTGGGGACCTCTTGATCTGCAGTCAAATGCTCTGCCACTGAGCTATACCCCCACTTCTGGACACCCGCCGAGTTACACTCCCGCTTCCAGATACCTGCCATCCGCCAAAGAAAGCCACTTCGAGTCTCGCATAAAACAGCTATTCAAAGAAAAGCCAATCATAGGCAGTTTGAACACAATTCTAGTCGACAGGGGCACCCAGAGTTAAACTGGGGACCTCCTGATCTGCAGTCAAATGCTCTGCCGCTGATCTTTACCCCCGCTTCTATCCACCTGCCATGCGCCAAAGAAGGGCACTTCGAGTCTCGCGTAAAACAGAGATTCAACGAAGAGCCAATCATGGCCAGTTTGAACTCAATTCCAGCTGACAGGGGGCACCCGGAGTTGAACAGGGAACCTCTTGATCAGCAATCAAATGCTCTGCCACTGAGCTATACCACCCCTTCAGGACACCCGCCGAGTTACACCCCCACTTCTAGATACCTGCCATCCGCCAAAGAAGGACACGTCGAGTCCCGCATAAAGTAAGTAAAGACAGGGGGCACCCAGAGTTGAACCGGGGACCTCTTGATCTGCAGTCAAATGCTCTGCCCCTGAGCTATACCCCCACTTCTGGACACGTGCCGAGTTACACTCCCGTTTCCAGATACCTGCCATCCGCCAAAGAAGGGCACTTCGAGTCTCGCATAAAACTGCTATTCGACGAAAAGCCAATAATGGCCAGTTTGAACTCAATTCGAGTCGACAGGGGGCACCCAGATTTAAACTGGGGACCTCCTGATCTGCAGTCAAATGCTCTGCCGCTGATCTATACCCCCGCTTCTATACACCTGCCATCCGCCACAGAAGGGCACTTCGAGTCTCGCATAAAACTGCTATTCGACGAAAAGCCAATAATGGCCAGTTTGAACTCAATTCTAGTCGACAGGGGGCACCCAGAGTTGAACAGGGGATCTCTTGATCTGCAGTCAAATGCTCTGCCACTGAGCTATACCCCCACTTCAGGACACCCGCTGAGTTATACCCCCACTTCTAGATACCTGCCATCCGCCAAAGAAGGACGCTTCGAGTCCCGCATAAAGTAAGTAAAGACAGGGGGCACCCAGAGTTGAACCGGGGACCTCTTGATCTGCAGTCAAATGCTCTGCCGCTGAGCTATACCCCCACTTCTGGACACCCGCCGAGTTACACTCCCGCTTCCAGATACCTGCCATCCGCCAAAGTAGGGCACTTCGAGTCTCGCATAAAACTGCTATTCGACGAAAAGCCAATAATGGCCAGTTTGAACTCAATTCTAGTCGACAGGGGCACCCAGAGTTGAACAGGGAACCTCTTGATCTGCAGTCAAATGCTCTGCCGCTGAGCTATACCAGCCCTTCAGGACCCCTGCCGAGTTACACCCCCACTTCTAGATACCTGCCATCCGCCAAAGAAGGACACTTCGAGTCCCGCATAAAGTAAGTAAAGACAGGGGGCACCCAGAGTTGAACCGGGGACCTCTTGATCTGCAGTCAAACGCTCTGCCCCTGAGCTATACCCCCACTTCTGGACACAAAGAAGGACACGTGCCGAGTTACACTCCCGTTTCCAGATACCTGCCATCCGCCAAAGTAGGGCACTTCGAGTCTCGCATAAAACTGCTATTCGACGAAAAGCCAATAATGGCCAGTTTGAACTCAATTCTAGTCGACAGGGGGCACCCAGAGTTGAACTGGGGACCTCTTGATCTGCAGTCAAATGCTCTGCCACTGAGCTATACCCCCACTTCTGGACACCCGCCGAGTTACACTCCCGCTTCCAGATACCTGCCATCCGCCAAAGAAAGCCACTTCTAGTCTCGCATAAAACAGCTATTCAAAGAAAAGCCAATCATAGGCAGTTTGAACACAATTCTAGTCGACAGGGGCACCCAGAGTTGAACAGGGAACCTCATGATCAGCAGTCAAATGCTCTGCCGCTGAGCTATACCACCCCTTCAGGACCCCCGCCGAGTTACACCCCCACTTCTAGATACCTGGCATCCGCCAAAGAAGGCCACTTCGAGTCCCGCATAAAGTAAGTAAAGACAGGGGGCACCCAGAGTTGAACTGGGGACCTCTTGATCTGCAGTCAAATGCTCTGCCACTGAGCTATACCCCCACTTCTGGACACCCGCCGAGTTACACTCCCGCTTCCAGATACCTGCCATCCGCCAAAGAAAGCCACTTCGAGTCTCGCATAAAACAGCTATTCAAAGAAAAGCCAATCATAGGCAGTTTGAACACAATTCTAGTCGACAGGGGCACCCAGAGTTAAACTGGGGACCTCCTGATCTGCAGTCAAATGCTCTGCCGCTGATCTTTACCCCCGCTTCTATCCACCTGCCATGCGCCAAAGAAGGGCACTTCGAGTCTCGCGTAAAACAGAGATTCAACGAAGAGCCAATCATGGCCAGTTTGAACTCAATTCCAGCTGACAGGGGGCACCCGGAGTTGAACAGGGAACCTCTTGATCAGCAATCAAATGCTCTGCCGCTGAGCTATACCACCCCTTCAGGACACCCGCCGAGTTACACCCCCACTTCTAGATACCTGCCATCCGCCAAAGAAGGCCACTTCGAGTCCCGCATAAAGTAAGTAAAGACAGGGGGCACCCAGAGTTGAACTGGGGACCTCTTGATCTGCAGTCAAATGCTCTGCCACTGAGCTATACCCCCACTTCTGGACACCCGCCGAGTTACACTCCCGCTTCCAGATACCTGCCATCCGCCAAAGAAAGCCACTTCGAGTCTCGCATAAAACAGCTATTCAAAGAAAAGCCAATCATAGGCAGTTTGAACTCAATTCTAGTCGGCAGGGGGCACCCAGAGTTAAACTGGGGACCTCCTGATCTGCAGTCAAATGCTCTGCCGCTGATCTATACCCCCGCTTCTATCCACCTGCCATGCGCCAAAGAAGGGCACTTCGAGTCTCGCGTAAAACAGCGATTCAACGAAAAGCCAATCATGGCCAGTTTGAACTCAATTCCAGCTGACAAGGGGCACCCCGAGTTGAACAGGGAACCTCTTGATCTGCAGTCAAATGCTCTGCCGCTGAGCTATACCACCCCTTCAGGACACCCGCCGAGTTACACCCCCACTTCTAGATATCTGCCATCCGCCAAAGAAGGACACTTCGAGTCCCGCATAAAGTAAGTAAAGACAGGGGGCACCCAGAGTTGAACCGGGGACCTCTTGATCTGCAGTCAAATGCTCTGCCCCTGAGCTATACCCCCACTTCTGGACACGTGCCGAGTTACACTCCCGTTTCCAGATACCTGCCATCCGCCAAAGTCGGGCACTTCGAGTCTCGCATAAAACTGCTATTCGACGAAAAGCCAATAATGGCCAGTTTGAACTCAATTCTAGTCGACAGGGGGCACCCAGAGTTGAACTAGGGACCTCTTGATCTGCAGTCAAATGCTCTGCCACTGAGCTATACCCCCACTTCAGGACACCTGCCGAGTTATACCCCCACTTCTAGATACCTGCCACCGCCAAAGAATGGCACTTCGAGTCTCGCATAAAGTAAGTAAAGACAGGGGGCACCCAGAGTTAAACCGGGGACCTCTTGATCTGCAGTCAAATGCTCTGCCCCTGAGCTATACCCCCACTTCTGGACACCCGCCGAGTTACACTCCCGCTTCCAGATACCTGCCACCGCCAAAGAAGGGCACTTCGAGTCTCGCATAAAACTGCTATTCAACGAAAAGCCAATCATGGCCAGTTTGAACTCAATTCCAGCTGACAGGGGGCACCCAGAGTTGAACAGGGAACCTTTTGATCTGCAGTCAAACGCTCTGCCGCTGAGCCATACCACCCCTTCAGGTCACCCGCTGAGTTACACCCCCACTTCTAGATACCTGCCATCCGCCAAAGAAGGACACTTCGAGTCCCGCATAAAGTAAGTAAAGACAGGGGGCACGCAGAGTTGAACCGGGGACCTCTTGATCTGCAGTCAAATGCTCTGCCGCTGAGCTACACCCCCACTTCAGGACACCCGCTGAGTTACACTCCCGTTTCCAGATACCTGCCATCCGCCAAAGAAGGGCACTTCGAGTCTCGCATAAAACTGCTATTCGACGAAAAGCCAATAATGGCCAGTTTGAACTCAATTCGAGTCGACAGGGGGCACCCAGATTTAAACTGGGGACCTCCTGATCTGCAGTCAAATGCTCTGCCGCTGATCTGTACCCCCGCTTCTATACACCTGCCATGCGCCAAAGAAGGGCACTTCGAGTCCCGCATAAAGTAAGTAAAGACAGGGGGCACCCAGAGTTGAACCGGGGACCTCTTGATCTGCAGTCAAATGCTCTGCCGCTGAGCTATACCCACACTTCTAGACCCCTGCCATCTGCCAAAGAAGGGCAGTTCTAGTCTCGCATAAAACTATTCAAAGAATAGCCAATCATAGGCAGTTTGAACTCAATTCCAGCTGACAGGGGGCAACCAGAGTTGCCTGTTGATCGGCAGTCAAATGATCTGCCGCTGAGCTATACCCCTCTTCCACTTGCCACCCGCCAAGGAAAGCCTCTTCGAGTCCTGCACAAAGTAGGTATCGAAAGAACAGCTAATATTGGATTTTAAACAAAATTCAGCTGACAGGGGACACCCAGAGTTGAAGCGGAGACCTCTTGATGTGGACTCAAATGCTCTACCGATGACCTACACCCCCACCACTGACTCATACCCCAGCTTCTAGATCCCTGCCATCCGCCAAAGAAGGGCACTTCGAGTACCGCATAAAATAGGTATCCAAAGAAAAGCCAATCTTGGAGTTTAAACTCAATTCCAACTGAGATGGGGAATCCAGAGTTGAACTGGGGACCTCTTGAGCTGCAGTCAAACACTCTGCTGCTTAGCTAAACCAGCACTTCTTGAACCTGGCCACTGAGTTACACCACCACCTCTAGGTAACTACCATCCGCCTTAGAAGGCCACTTCTCGAGTCTCGCATAAATTCCGGATCCAAAGAATAGCCAGGCTTGGAGTTTAAGCTGAATTCTAGATGACAGGGGGAACCGAGAGTTGACCTGGGGACCTATTGATCTGCAGTCAAATGATCTGCCACGGAGCTGCACCCTCATTTCTCGCTACACGCCACTGAGTTCCACCACCGCTTCGAGATCCCTGCCATCCGCCACAGAAGGGTACTTATCGAGACCAGCATAAAATACATATCCAAAGAATAGCCAGGGTTGGAGCTTTAATTCAATTTCAGCTGCCAGGGGGGACCAAGACTTTAACTGTGGACCTGTTGATCTGCAGTCAAATGCTCTGCCACTGAGTTACAGCCCCACTTCCAGACACCTGCCATCTGAGTTACACCACTTCTCTAGTCCAGCATAAAATATGTATCCATAAAACAGCCAGCCTTGGAGTTCAAATCTGGACCCCCAGATTTGATCAGGGGACCTTTTGATCTTCAGTCAGATGCTCTGACGCTGTCCAACAGCCACCATGTTCGTCCTGGCATGTAATGTTAACAACTATCTAAACTCAATCTAAACCAAACAACCCATCTGAAAGGGCATTCCCAGTGATGCCATGATGTCACCTCATTGAAACGTTTCTGTGTGTGTGTGCGTGTGTGCAAACACTGCTTCCCTCCATTAGCTCGTAGCAGACAGCGTCGCATTGTTTCTGAGCCAAAAGCACCACATCAGTCCTCCCAAATGACACCTCGCACATCCTCCACTCCCAAAGCGGCCACAATGAGGCAGAAATCCTCCCTTTGGATGAGGACAGAGAGGCCCTCCCAGTTCCCAGCATGCTAATACTTGCAATGAGACCTTTACTAATTGGCCTCTTTGGAAAAGTGAGCGCCAAAAAGGCTTGAAGATGAGAAATGGGTCTTTTCGTGTTGTTACCTGTCATAAATGTGCTCCTGTTTAGCTGTAGCCTGGATGTCAAGGTTGTGCCGTGGAACCATTATAGTTGAACCTTGCCCAAGTTGATTTCATTTCAAGGAATTTGATGAAGAGTCTGAAATAATGGCATCTTTTTTATGCTTATTCGTGGTGGCAGGCCTTCATGACCAAGCAGTTGAATTCTACTGCAGTTTGTGGATCCGTGCATGTGGTGCATGCAGTGGAACCCCAACTACTCTGGCATCACAATTTTCCAGAATTTGGTATGACTGACTTTCAGATGTGTTTTTTAAATTTGACCAGCTAGAGAATAAATTGAACTGAGAACTCAAGGTACCACTGAATAGAAATATAGTATAATTTATTTGCTATCGTCAAAATAAAACGTGGTCAGGAAGAAACAACTCAATGCAAGGCCTGGTAATAATAGGGTGGTGTTTTCAATCACATATGTTGTGTAAGGGCAATTAGTGTGTGTGTGTGTGTGTGTGTGTGTGTGTGTGTGTGTGTGTGTGTGTGTGTGTGTGTGTGTGTGTGTGTGTGTGTGTGTGTGTGTGTGTGTGTGTGTGTGTGTTTGAGTGTGTGTATGTGCGTGTGCGTGTGTGTGGTGACTTTTGTCAGCGGGAAGCACGATTAACTCCCTCGCTTACTCCCAATTATTTCCCCGTGAGGAGATTAAAATCTCCCAAGTGAAACGACGCACACAATTGGCTACCTTGCATCCAATTTCCAACCCTCCCACCAGACGCTGTTTTAACACTCGGCACTTATCCAAACAGCTGTCGCTTGGATCGTACAGTTTTAGTTTGATGATTCAGCCTATGTGTAATTGAGGGCAATATTTAATTTATCACGTCAATCTATTGTTGAATGGATGGTGATAGAATTGAAGGAAGTCGGAAAAAGGAAGAGGAGTAAACTTTTTGGATGGAAGTGGAAGGGCAGTGAACAGAGCCTTGTGTTTTTATGTGGTTGCCCACATAAATGCTAGCAGGCTTTTCTTTTATATGTTAAAAAAATAATATTTACTCATTCACTGAGTTGATGTGAAAAATGTGTCCACTCCAGTCCTAGGGGTTTTATCATTTTCACTCAAATTTCAGGACCCACAGAATATTGAGTTTTACGACGACATAAACATTCAATACAGCGTAAGAAACCTCAGACTCTCTTCTTTCATCAGAAAAAAAATGAGGTAAGAACTAATTTATAGGGGTCTGGCGTTATCTGAGCTTGAAATGGGGGCAGCTGTACAAAATACAGCACAATACATACATATTTGTTTATATCGCACTTTAACAAGAGCTGAAGCTGGAACAAAGCGCTAACAAGGTAAAAAAGTGAAATGCTGCCGTCTTGTGGAAAAGAAAAAAACATTGCCAGAGGCCATGGCCAGCATTTTATTGTCACCCAAGCATGAAAAAACAAAACCCGAACAAATTTGGAAATGGCGCTCTACATCATATTTTCCATTCCCAAATAAATTCGTGAATGGCAGTGAATGAGTTAATTTTTGCTATTGGGCTAAAATTTGAATTAGGAGTAAAAGTGTAAATTACACAACCATAATTCAATCTGTCATATAAACATTCAATGCAGCATATGAAACTTTAGATGTTCTTATTTCATGAGAAAAAAGTTTATTTATAGCTTATTTGGTTCTGGAGTAACATTAGGTGCAAGTGGGGACAGCTGTACAAAAAGTTAAATGCTGCCCCCTCGTGGAAGGGGAAAAACATTGTCGGAAGTCTAAACAGTGCTTTATCGGCACGCACTGCAAGAAAAAACAAAAGGCAAACAAATTCGGTAATGGTGCGCTAGGTCATATTTGTAATTCCTGAATACATTCGGGGATGGCAGTGAATGAGTTAAAATCTCTTTTATAGCTCTCTGACTTTCCATTCCCAATTATTATTTCAACTTCAAATTTGTTGCAGGATCTGAGCACTTTTGACCTTTAACTGTATGTACTGTACTGATGAGTGATTCTCTCTGTGCGGCGGTCACACATGGAACGTTCTGACAGCAGGGAGGCGCGTCGGTCCAGAGAAGCAACGAGTGAGGTGCATCGTACAGTGTTGAGGGTGCAGGAAGTGACAGCGTGCTGGCATTCAAAGGTCTGAATTGGTTGTGACCCACTTCCCCTCCACTGCATCACTGCATGGACGCGTGTTTTTCTGTGTTTCTGTTGGGAGGGTTCTTCACTTGTGACAGGATAAATGGGAATTAATTGGACAAATGTTTGGTCCAAATTCCCTGGAATCCCCCCTCCTCTCCATCTCTCTCTCTCTCTCTCTCTCTCTCTCTCTCTCTCTCTCTCTCTCTCTCTCTCTCTCTCTCTCCTTTCTCTTTCCTATCTCGCCCACAATCACGCACAAACATACACTCACATACATCCCCGCACAACTTCACTTTAGTGGGAAGAAACTCTCTGATAGTACCCTTTCCCATTCCGTTCCTGTGTTGAACCCTCCTTACACACAGACACACACACGCACACACACACACACACACAACATATATGTATTTTTTCCTTCAAAAATATAGGTAATTTTTGGGGTTGTCTGGCCTTGTGTGGAAACGAATTAACTCACTCACTGCCAGATGTGCAAAAATGTGGCCACTCCAGTGCCAGGGTTTTTGTCATTTTCACTCAAATTGCAGGACCCACAGAATATTGAATTTTAGAACTGCATCAACATCCAATACAGCGTTAGAAACCCTAGACTTTCTTCTTTCATCGGAAAAAGAGTTAATTCTTAAATTATCTGGGTCTGGGGTTACATGAGCTTGAAATGGGGGCATCTGCCCAAAATATAATGCAATACATACAAATTGGTTGATATAGCGCTTTAGCAACTCTTGAAGCTGGAACAAACCACGAACAAGGGGAAAATGGAAATGCTGCCCCCTTGTGGAAAAAAAAAAAAACATTGCCAGAGGCCATGGCCAGCGCTTTATCAGCAACCAAGCATGAAAAAACAAAACCCGGACAAATTCGGGTATGGCGATCTACGTCATATTTTCAATTCCAAAATAAAGCTGTGAATAGCAGTGAATGAGTGGGTGGTGTTTTCGTTCATGTCATTGGGGAAAGATATGAACGTTTTAATTCACGACCGGCAAATTCGTCGCGACACTCATTGACGAGTTTCAGTACTAAATACAGCACTGATCAACGCACAAAACACGTTCATTTGTTTTCGTTATTCGCGACTTAATCTTAACAAATTTGCTTGTAGACCGGTACTCAATAGTAGAGCCAACAATTTGCTTTAAAACTATTAAAATACTCAAATTTCCACAACGTGTCTACACCGTAAAGCTCGTCTGCTTGATTTTATGTACTGGAGCCCGCTTCGGAGGAGCGCGCCCCCGATTTCTTTTTCTTTTTTTTACCACGAGCACGCGCACAGTCACTTTCAGCGACCGAGACGTCTGGAGTTCAGTTGCATGTAGAGAGCTGGCCGGGCCACCTAACCCATACGTTTGGATCATTGATTTTAGTGGATTATAACGAGAAACCGGGGTGGCTGAAGGATTTCACGGCATTACTTTTTAAGAGGAAGAATAAAGGAGAACCAAGCAACTCCATTCTTCTGGGAATACTTTGTTCTCCTGAGGCATGGTTGTCGGCTACGGCCGAGAGCAGGGAGCAACACCCGGGCTCCTTCAGTGTACCCTCGCCCCTTCGCGGAGCCTCCCTAGCGGATCCGAGAGGAGATGAGACCCGCGTTCTACCAGCTCCTCGCCGGCTGCCTCTGCCTGTTACAAGCCGCTGCTGAGGTAATTCTACCAGAAAGTGGCAGGTTCATCTTCACAAAATTCGTTTGAATTATTTAACTGAACTTGACACATTTCAAATGACAAAAATGAACATTGACGTTTTTTTAACCCAAAAACAATAATCCAAGTTAACTTGAGTGACGAATATGTTTGTGCGAAACGCATAACTGCGGAAGTGTTCGACTACCTCTCAATAAAACACCGACTTTCTCTGTCACTCTCCTTCCAGCAGGAGTCTCACATTCCCCGGGAACTTGTGGAGCGGCTCTCCCGTAACGACATCCGGAGCATCAACGACCTCCAGCGGTTGCTCGAGATAGACACCGTAGGTAAAAATGTCTTCGCTGTTCTTTCTTAATAACGATAAGAATTGATAAAGAAAAGATAAAACAGAAAATATAAAAAAGGCTATGGCAACTAGCAAAACACTGAAATGCTATATTTTTAGCTAAACATACCGTCGTATAAATGGCCTAAAATTAAAATCTACATATATCAGTGTAAAATAACACTCAAATTAAACATAACCATACATGTTAAATTTCAGAAATCATAAATCGTGAGATTTTCATACTCGCGTCTCTGTGGTGCGTATTAAAATAATGTGAGCATTACAAAAGTGTAAATTAGAAGTAAATAAAGCACACAAATGCCTTCATTTTTGTTACACATTCAATTAGCATAAAAATGTATTTTGTTTTTTACATTTTCTTTTGTTTCACCTTCCAAATTATTGTGAGTATTGTGGTCAAAATCGGGAGTATCCCTACCATCGTGAGACTTAACATGTATGTGATAAGAATTGTTGTTAAAAAGAAAAGATACAACATAAAATGCAAAAAAAAGACTATTGCAACTAGCAAAATACTAAAATGCAATATTGTTAATTAAACATACAGTCGTATAAAAGGCCTAAAATAAAAATGTACGAATCAGTGTGAAATAACACTGAAATGAAACAAGTAAAAACTGAGAGCTATAAATAATGCTTTTAGTATAAATGATAGCATTAATAAAACTTTTGCTTTCACATGTAATTTACACCTGCTCCATTAATATTAAACAAAAAAGGTGACAATAAATATTTTTAAAAATGTAGTATGAATACAAATCTGTAATAATAATGGTCATAAAAGTCAAAGTCAGCATTTATTGTCAAATATGCTAATATGCATGACATACAGCACAGATGAAATTACTGTCCTCTCGGACCCAGCATGCAAGGCACTTTAACAAACATAATAACTAGGGCATGGAAAATCCTACTGGACCCTCCGCACCCTGCCCACCACCTTTTCCAGCTACTCCCCTCAGGCAGGCGCGACCGATTTATGTGCACCAAATCCAGCAGACATTTAAACAGCTTGATGGAATGGAACTGTATAGTGACACTGCAATTTTTTGATGATGATACTAGTGCAGCGTGTTCTACCGGAAACAAATTCCTTGTGTGTTCTACATACTTGGCAATAAAGATGATTCAGATTCTGATAAACATGAAACCCCAATTTGCCGGGAGAGGGGAGCCGCTGCGTGTTCACGCGCCGCCATCCTGGGAAAAACAAAAATAACAAATAATATGACACCACAAAGACACAGAGAAA
This sequence comes from Hippocampus bargibanti, assembly GCF_051943395.1. Lineage (NCBI taxonomy): Eukaryota > Metazoa > Chordata > Actinopteri > Syngnathiformes > Syngnathidae > Hippocampus > Hippocampus bargibanti. The sequence continues at coordinate 10,495,418 of NC_142743.1, read as the reverse complement.
ATTGTCTGAATAAAATAAAAATATGTAAAATAAAAAATGTCATTCAAGACAAAGAATAAAACTAAGACAAAATTGTGCATGAGAAACTTTAAAACAATACACTGAAAAAAAATCACTCTATATCAAAAAACAAGATACCAATACAAAGTATAACAACGTACAAGTCACAAAACTGTACTTTTTTAATGTAACATTAATTAAAAACAATTTAATTTTAGAAATCACAGAAAATAGTATCATTTCCATGAAACAAAAAATCATGCAAATAAAATAACTTCCAAATCTAAAAGCATAGGATGAATGCTATGAAATTCCCACTACATGTGTGCAGCATGAGCCTCTCAAGCTGAATGCGTTAAGGCCGCCCCTCCTTCCCAATCAGTCAGGCAAGTGGCATGAAAGAACAAATTGGATGTATTTGTACGGTTGTCTCAGGGAAATGATGCTGTCCTCTCAACTCATTACGACGATGTTGCTAAGACGCCGACTTGCCCCGACTTGCTCTTTACACTTTGGTTGAACCCTGTAAACTTGTGAGCTGCTTGCCAAAACCTAGACGAACGATTTGGAAAAGTAAAAGCGGCATTTCAGCAATTCAAAGCAGAACTTGGAAGGCTTGAGAGGATTTCGCTCGTGGGACTCAAAGCTAAGACGCTTGTTGAAGATGTCATGGAGATCGCACATTGTCGCTAAGGCTAACATTCATGTGCACATGCACCCAATTTCAGAGAGTTAGGCTACTGTCACATATAGATTAACAAAAATGTATACTTTTTAGTCAATAATTGTAGGATCAATCGTGGGGAAACATCACATCCGGTGATCTTAGTACAGTAACATGGCTTGGATTCACATCGATAGGTTGTTTTGACATGTGCCACCATGTTGGAAATTGACAATTTTTTTGTGACGGTGATTTTATAATGCTTGAACAAAGAATCCTCCCCATCTCAACCGGAGACATGGTAGATGAAGAAATACTGTTTACTAAATGGAAAACTAGTGAGCAAATAAATATCCTCTTTTAAAGGATAACCGACGTCACTTTTTTGTTTCCTAACTGACATCAGAAAAACGTTTTCAAGCATCTAAAATACCCAAAACACGCGAGCTGATATTTTTTGTCAAATGCAAAACACCAATAAAAAGGAGTTAAAGTGTCCCAAAACTACTTCAAAATGTCCCCGGAAATGGCTAGTTTCTGAAAGTCCCGCCCCTTGTTCATGATGTCACGCCAGTACGTCTTGCCTTGCTCGAGAATCAAAACAATGGCTTCAGATTCGGAGAATATGCTTTCTTGTTACTCATCCAGTTATGAATATGATTCAAATAGTTCTGAAGAAGAAAGCATACATGTTTGCAATCGATGAAAGAATTTATTCCATGTCATTTTGAGGCATCAGGGCTGGGAAATGTCGCACCCAAAAAAGGAAGAAAATGGCGACAAAGCCGCGTAGGGAATTAATCAGCCCGTTTCCACAGGCTGATTAATTCCTTACTTTTTGGTCCTACATGACGTTTTCAGACCAAAGTACAGCAAAATGCATTGACGTGATGGAAGGACTGCTACAATGTGTCCTTTTTTCGGTCAGGGGCATTCCTTCAGTGACGTAACGTACGGACTCGTCATCAACTCAAAAACAAGACTTCCGGAATATTCAGCGCGAGTCTTACAATGTAAAATATAGCTATATGCGGTGGAATCTTTGTAAAATACGCTCAGTAGAATTCATTTCAAGCCATTACAAATGGACACAACTTGACCGGAGATCAGATGTACAGATACATTGTGAGTTTGTGTGTGTGTATGAATGAGGAGATAACCTCTACACAAAAAAAGCTTTTCCAGAGCATAAATGGCAACTCTGCTGATTCATTTTTCACGTGTGGTGCCACCATTAATCCTGGCATTATTGACATGGAAATGTGTAGTGTGATGCCCCCCCTTGCCTAGTGGGAGAAGGGGGGGTGGTCAAGTGGCTCACTTCATTATGCTGTTGTCACGCTGCCCATTATTTGGTCTGCGCTGCAAGGTCACTACGTTGCCATGTATAATTCATGGCGGAATTCCTGCACGTCAGGGTTGAGGTTGAGATCAGCCAAACTAGAGGGGGGGTATTTATAATTATTTTTTGGGGGGCGGGGGAGATGCCCTGACATGCAAGAGATTCTTTGTTAGGTACACCTGTGCAATCCAAAAGAATAAGGAATCTATAAGAGATCATTGTCGCCAGGGGTGAACTGATCATCTCTACAGTGGCTAATGTATTTTCGGACTGATGCAATGCTATTTAATTACAGTATATTCCTCCATTTTAACTAATTCACTGCCAGACATATGCAAAATGTGTCTACTCCAGTGCCAGGGTTTTTGTCATTGTCACTTGAATTCCAGGACCCACATAATATTGAGTTTTAGTACAAGATAAACATTCAATACATCGTTAGAAAGCTTTGACTCTTTTCTTACAAAAAAAGTTCATTCCTAAGTTATATGAGTCTGGAGTTACATGAGCTTGAAATGAGGGTGGCTGTCCAAAATATAATGCAATACATACATATTGGTTTATAAAACGCTTTAACAACAGCTGAAGCTGGAACAAAGCGCTAATATGGAAAAAGGAATTGATGCCCCCTTGTGGAACAGAAAAAAAACATTGCCAGAGGCAATGGCCAGCACTTTATCAGCAACCAACCATGAAAAACCAAAACCCAAACAAATCCAGGAATGCCGCTCTATGTCATATTTTCAATTTCCGAATAAATTCGTGAATGTCAGTGAATTAGTTAATTTAAATCAACATGATTCATAGAGCGCTTGAAAATGCCCACAATTGAGGGGACCCATTAAACAAGTTACAACATAGACAGCAAGTAAAAAATTTCTTTTTACGGGCTGTTTTGAATCGACCATCAGAATCTTAGTATCACAACATGGCGGAGAAGTTGTTGTTTATCATACAATCCACAGTCGTATTTTCATGAAATTAAACCCTTGGTCAGCACATTCATAATACTGTACAACCAGGAACAAACATGTAAAAAGCAACTTTTAGAATAGTAAATAATTATGTATTGTTGTTTTTTTTTGTGTATGTCAAGCGTGTCAAACTTATTTTTTAACGTATTTCTTTCGCATTGTAGTTAATGTTTCCTCTGAATTTGGGGAAAACCGTTGGAATGTTTCATCCACATTACATTCAGAACGCACAAAAAATAATGAATAACTAGTTTTCAAATGTGAAGTCCAAATTAATAACTGTTATTGTGGTTTACACAAGCCAATTTGAAATTTTGGTTCGCACTTCAGCAAGCATCATCATGGAATTTCACTAATTTGATTTGCTCGCACCGGCCGAATAAAAAGATATGGCGGACCCGATTTGGCCCCCAGGCCTTGACATTGACACCTGTGGTGTATATCATTGTGCTTTTTAGATATCACTTAAATGAATGAGCCATTAATGCCAGCATGCAAAATGATTGACTGTTAGCTATCAAATTCACGAGACAGATGTACACGATGACCAAAACGCCAGCAAATAACCCGCAAAGTTAACTTGGATTAATCACATGTGTTTTCATGACCAGCAAGCAAACACATGTGCTCCCCCTAAGTGAGTTATCGTAATCTCATCAAAGCCCTGATTGATGCTTGCCTATATGTGTCATGACATCTGTGTAATGAATTGACGAGGAAACATCTCCTCACTTCCCGAACTGAAATGTTGCATGTTTCACGCTACAACGCAAGATGGCAATTGAGAATTCGGCTTGTGTAGGTCAGTAGGCACAAAGTTAGACAAAATTCTAAAAAAGTACAACGTGCAACACACTGATGTGTTGTTTTGTCTTCCCGTCCAGAAAACGAAGCCATCGAGGAGACCAAACACCACTATGACAAGGTCTTCTCTCACGCCTTCCCGGAACTCAAGCAAGAGCAAACACATGAGCGTTACAAGCGGAACGCCCGTGAGTGCGACACTGAACACACACATGCACAGACTTGATGCGCAAACATTGGACATGTGACGTCATGGCGAAGAAGCTATGTGCGTTCCAGACATGGCGGAACAGGATAATCAATGCTGAGACGTTCATATGTAGACGAATGGATGATACAGACGCTCCCCAACTTACAAACATTAGATTTACGAATAACAGTACATACGAACATTTTTGCAGGTACAGTATGTCAAAAAATGTTCGGACAGGCCACGATTGGCTGCGTAGAGTATGTGAGCGGGGAAAAATTCCTCTTCCCCGTTGACACTCCAGGAGGATGTGATGCATAACAAAAAGTAATGGATGATGGCACGTCATTCAGTAGCGACGTGTCCGCAGCTTCAATAATGGCTACAGTAGGTGTGAATTTATTTGACGACTATTAGAGCGTTTGTGTTTCAGACTTCCCCGTTCAGTGTTTGACTTAAACTACATTCTATACTAAATATAGCACTGAAGCAACTTACGAACAAATTCACCTTAGGGACAACCGATCGGAACGTATTTCCTTCATAAGGTGGGGAGCGTCTGTACAGGTGGACCCATGTCAATCAATCAATCAAACTTAATTTATATAGCACTTTTCAAACTGCATATTACACCCAAAGAAAGAAAAATGGGTTTAACATTTACGACAGGCTCATAGTATAGTACATACAGTATAGTAGTAGTATATACTAGTACCTCAAAACCCATCTGTTTAAAATTGCCTTCAGTTTATTTTAATCAACTCTTTTATTATTTATCATTTTATTTATGGTTTTATTGTTCTGGTGTTTATTGTTCTTTTAATTGTAAAGTGTCCTTGGGTGCTTTGAAAGGCGCTTGGAAAATTAAATGTATTATTATTATTATTATTATTATTATTATTATTATTATTATTATTATTATTATTATTATTATTATTGTGATTATTAATAGTAGTAGTAGTGGTATGTTTTGAAAGGTGCTTAGAAATTAAATTTATTAATATTATTATTATTTTTATTTACAATCTTCTTCTTTTCCTTTGGGTGTTTCCCTTCAAGGGGTCACCACAGCAAATCAGTGTCCTCCATTTTTAGAGGTTTGATCCGCATGTTTGTTTTGGCCAAGCTTTTACGTCGGCTGCCCTTCTTGACACAACCCTCTGTATTTATCCGGGCTTGGGACCGGCACAAGAAGACTTATGTCCCTTTGTGGCTACAGAACAAGCAACTCTATTTACAATCAAAATAAATACAATTGTCTCTTGGTTGCCTCCTGCAGTTGTGGAGGAGGCTTTGCCTGCGGGCTGCAAAGTGCGCACCTCCATCTACGAGATCCCTCGCAGTCAGGTGGACCCCACCGCCGCGAATTTCATCATCTGGCCGCCATGCGTGGAAGTGAAGCGCTGCACGGGCTGCTGCAACACCAGCAACATGCGCTGCCAGGCGGCCCGCAAGCACTACCGCACCGTCAGGGTAAATGGATGAGCTACACGAGTGTTTTTCAGTTTGGAGTTAGCCAAGGAAGACTAATTGATCGGATTGTATCGGAACAGCAATAGGCTGATGGAGATCTGAAGATTTGATACTTGACTAGGTGGATTTTTTTATTGTCTTTGCATTTCTGTGATGTTTTTTTACACATAAATTAGCACTTTTTATTTTTTTTTCTTCAAAAGACCATATTTGACCATACTTAACTTCCGCAGAGGTTCCGGGTTCAATTACAGCTTCGGCTTCCATGTGTGGAGTTTGCATGTTCTCGCCAGGCCTGCGTGGCTTTTCTCTGGGTTCTCTGGTTTCCTCCCACATTCCGAAAGTGTGCATGGGAGGCTGATTGGACACCCTAAAAAATTGTCCCTGGTTGTGAGCGTGAGCGTGGATGGTTACTTGCATGTGTGTGCCCTGCGATTGTCTGGCAACCGGTTCAGGGTGTCCCCCGCCTACTGCCCGAAGATAACTGGGACAGGCTTCAGCACCCGACATGACCCTTGTGAAGATGATGGATGGATGGGTGGTTGGATGGATAGATTGGTGGGTGGTAAAATGGGTTTGGGTGGATGAGTGGATGTTAGATGGGGGATGGATGGGTGGATGGTTAATGGGTGGCTGGATGGGTTTGGGTGGATGGATGGATGGATGGATTTGGCTTTATTAGTCTCGCAGTGGATAAATTTACATTTCACAGCAGCAAAGTGATGAAAGGAATGAAATGGATGAGTGGATGGATGGATGGATGGATGGATGGGTGGGTGGAGGGGTTTGGGTAGGTGGGTGTATAGATGGATAGGTTGTTAGATGGGTGGATGTATGGGTTTGGGTGGATGAGTGGATGGTTAGACGGGGCGATGGATGGATGGGTGGGTGGGTGGATGGAGGGATGGATGGAGGGATGGATGGATTGGTGGGTGGATGGATGAGTTTGGGTGGATGAGTGGATGGTTAATTAATGAGTGGATGGTTAATGAGTGGATGAATGGATGCGTGCATGGTTAGATTGTTGGAGGGTTAGATGGGTGGATGGATGGATGGATGAAAATATTGTTTTCAGAAATACTACTACTTTCCAGCTTACCACGTCAAATGTTGAGAATTTTTTTAAATGGTGGGGAAGGAGTATCTTGAACTAGATCCGCCTCTGCATATCATCTTCCATTTTTTTAATCCAGGTAGCCAAGGTGGAGTATGTACGACGCCGACCCAAATTGAGGGAGGTGCAAGTGCAACTGGAGGACCACCTGGAGTGCACGTGCGCCCACAGGCGACAACTCGGTCCAAACTCCAGCGCAGACAACGGTGAGTGAAAGCCTCAGGGAGGTATTTACGGTTCTTTTCCTTTCTCTGTGCGCGTTTCCTCATTTCGCACTTTGACGAACGCGCACAATGATGTGCACGGACACCTCCCAGAGGACCCACTTCCTGCTCCCGGGAACAAAGTGGTTTTTAGTATCACACAGGAAAGCGACCTGCAGCTGACCTATCAGCTTGCTGACTCGTGGCAATCAATAAATAGACTTTCATTATTACGATAATTATGATTCTTATCTGTCGGTAAAATATGGCCCGTGGACCCCAAATGGTCCGCTCTTTGATTAAACTCGGCCCATCAAGACTGGTTGAATATATTTTTATTCGTTGATAATTGTTATTTTTTTATTCATTCAAATGGTTCCTTATTTATTTTATATATTTCCTTCAAACGGTTGAACCCCATTCCCACTTGTAGTCCAACTCAGAATAACGGAGAAAATGGACGAATGGATGGAAGCTTCTAGAGAAAACACAGATTTGTAACTGTAGACAGACAGACTCGGACTATCAGAATCAGAATCATCTTTTTTGGCCAAATATGTACAACACACAAGGAATTTGTCTCCGGTAGAACACGCTGCACTAGTATCATCAAAAAAATTGCAAAGAGGCACTATACATATAAATTTGGGATATTGTTTAGAGAGTTAATGGTGACGGGGAAAGAAGCTGTTTAAATGTCGGTGTGCATGGATTGGTAGTGCCTGCCTGAGGGGAGTAGCTGGAAAAGGTGGTGGGCAGGGTGCAGAGGGTCCAGTAGGATTTTCCGCGCCCTTGTTTTGATTCTTGCAGTGTGCAAGTCCTCGACAGTGAGTCGGGGCGGTGTCAATGATTTTTTTTTTCTGCCGTCCTAAATGTCCATTGAGGAGGGATTTTGTCCATCTTTTGGGCCGCGCCGAACCAAACCGTGATGGAAGAACACAGGATTGATTCGATGACAGCCATGTAGAAAATATCGGAGCACCTCTTGTGGCAGGCCATGCTTTTTTAGCAGCGTCAGGAAGTACATCCTCTGTTGGGTCTTTCTCAGGATGAAGTTGGTGTCGTTTTTTTGCTCATTGCTTACACTGTAAAACGTCTTCGGTTTCCCCGTCTTTTTCTCCCATCAGGCATCAGGTGAACACATCGATTGTTAGTGAATCAATTGGGACAACGACAAGAACAGGACAAGGATATACTGCAGTCTTTTTTGAGCCTTCTAGCGTCATGCTTTGCTGAACTTTCCATCGAGGAAGTCACGCTGCCACTTTTTAGGACCTCTTGATGGATTATTTGACCCGCAAGGACGGGCAACCTACTAGCACGCTGTCGTTTCCTCGATGGATCAGAAATGAGGTGGGACTTCTTGTATATGGTAACCCGCTCATCCTCTCGGATTATAAACTGCGATGAATCCTCTCCAGAGGATATGATTAAAGTTTCATTGTTTGTTTGTTTGTTTTTTAGATAGATTTTGACATTTATCTTGCACATCATGTCCGTTCTTCATTCGTATAACCTATTTTTAACGTCAAAAAGTGGACATCCTCCAGATATGTAACCATTACTAATAAACTATTTATATGACAACATTTGTACCCGAAAGGCAATACACTCGTCCACAGTGTGCGTGCGTGCGTGTGTGTGCGCTCACGCGCATGTGTGTGAAGGAGATTATGCGCAGGATCATAATGTTGAGAAGCTAAAACCTCCACCCCGGGTTGTAAGTGAGAAACAGCACGCAACTACAAGTCCGCAGTAGAAGAATGCGGAAATGGAAGGTGACTGTTTGCAAAAGGTAACCCCATTTGTTTTTTTAATCATCTCCGCTTTACTTTTATGGGAAGTCAAACCACATGCACCTTTTTGTCAAAAACAACCAGCCTCCAAAAACACCACTAAGGGAGAACATGATAGCTGTGTTTCCGAAGCCGCAAAAAAAAAAAAAAAAAAGCACAAAAGTGTGATTGTTCAGCAAGTCACATCACATAAAGAGAGGGGGGGGGGGGGTGCCCACTCTCTTAATACATGGAAAAAAAGGCTTGGTTATGTTTCCACAGCGACTTTGGTACATCTAGCATAGTATATCTTTGTGCAGGGTAAAATTGCAAATCGTTTTGCTTGACTGTATCTGACGCAACATGATCTGAATCTGTGAACGAGTACAATGAAATCCAAAGATCTATCGCAAAAAAAAAAAAAAAAATCCGCCTGGCGTCGTAAAGCCTCATCAAAGATGAGATTCTGGGGCTGCTTTTCTACATCTGGCATCAAAGGGGGGTTTTGTATGAATGACATTTTCAGACCATGAGCGCAAGTTGAACATAAGATCAGGCATTTTTTACAATTTATCTGAATTTTCAATGCATGTTTTTTTTTCAGGAATACTATCTTTAACTCATTCACTGCCATTCACGAATTTATTCGGGATTTGAAAATATGAGGGAGAGCGCCATTCCCGAATTTGTTCGGGTTTTGTATTTTCTTGTTTGGGTGCCGATAAAGCGCTGGCCATGGCCTCTGGCAATGTTTTTTTTTTCCTTTCCACGGCGGCAGCACTCAGTCTGGAAGTAACACACACACACTAAATATATTGTCCAATGTAAAATGTAATGTGATACCCTATATACAGTATACCCAATATACAATACAGTGAGACCTCAACTTACGAACTTAATTGGTTCCCAGACAGAGTGTGTAAAGCGAAAAATATGTATCTAAAAAAAAATTCTGATAGGAAACCATTAACATGGGAATAATCCGTTCCCGGGTTTCCACAAAATATACTTTTCAACTAAATAAGCCTTAAAACTACACACAACATACCTTATCTTATGTATAATAAATGTGCTATTGTATTGTAATGAAAGAAACACACTGCATTGTATCATAAAGTCACTTTATATACATTTGTGATGTTCATTTATGGCTTGATGGAATGGCGTTGGAGGTCAAAGGGAATTGCTGTTTGGAAAGAGAGGCGCATTACATGAGGACTGTAATTAAAGAAATAAACTGTGCTGTAAAATAAAGTTTTATTTACCTTTTTGATGGTCGTTGATGGCTTATGGAAGGAGACTCACCTTCCATAAGGACTGTTGGTAACTTAACCTGTGGTGCTGTTCGGTCGTGTGCTTCCGCCGAAGATCACTCCGCCAGCCGTGATGGGTGTGTCTTATGAAAATAGTGCTTATTATAAGGTTTAATTTTCATAAATTTGATGTTTGTTAAGACGAAAGGTTTGTAAGATAAGGTGTTTGTAAGTTGAGGGGTCACTGTACATGAATTTGAAATATAAAATATACAGTAAAGTCTCGTTATATCAATATTCAAGGGAGTCCGAAAAAATATCGATATAACCGGGACTATCGATATATCCAACCTTGTTTGCATGTAATTTTCTCCGTGCGTGCATAGAAATAGTATCGATATAACCGGGACTATCGATATATCCGATATCGATATAACGAGACTTTACTGTATTGGGAAATGACATGGATGACACTATCTAAAATATGTTGCAATATATTCCAATTAATTTGTTGGAAAATATTAAAATTTTCTGCTATGCTGCTTGGACGCTGAGTGACCAGACACGTAAGTTATCTGCGAAGGCCAGCGACTCTAAATTAGGGGGTGTCACGTACACCAAAAATCCAGATGATTTATGTCCCTTGGTTTCAGTCACGGATTGGCTCACATATATGACCATCGAGGCAGAAAGCCACCCCTGTTGTCAAACCTCACAAAGTGACCCTCCACCCCCCACACCCCTTCACGTCTCCATCCCCTGCGGTTCTTCTTCTTTTGTTTCAGGCCAAAAAGCTTGCCTACTGTTTGCCGAGGCACAAAAGAAGAAAAAGCCATCTTGTGGAAAACGGAGACAGCGAGTCCACTTGAGTTCGAAGGGTGTGGTGGGCTGAGGGGGGGTTAAATACTTTTTAATGGACTCTGGAGTGGGAGGCTTGTTAAAGATGTGACGTGCTGATTGAGTGTCACTCATGGAACATAAACCCCACCACTCCCCCGCCCCTCTACCTCGTACAACAATCAAGGCAACCTATTTCAAAGGCTTGCCGTGAGATTAAGCCGTGCAGCTGTGAGCAAAGTCCGACGATGGTTTTGATGTTGCTCTGGCATGTTCCGCCCTCTTTAATCCCTCATAGTTGTGCTCGCATTTAGCGCAAAGCCATTAAGAGCCATTGTGATGCCAAAGAGCAGCAAGGAAAGGCCATGATCCAGCATATATATATATATATATATATATATATATATATATATATATATATATATATATATATATATATATATATATATATATATATATATACATATTGGTTTATATAGCGCTTTCGCAACAGCTGAAGCTGGAACTAAGCGCTAACATGAAAAAAGTGGAAATGCTGCCCCCTTCTGGAAAGAAAGACGACATTGCCAGAGGCCATGGCCAACGCTTCATTGGCACCCAAAAAAGAAATAAACAAAACTAGAACAAATTTGGGAATGGCGCTTTACGTCATATTTTTAATTCCTAAATACATTCGTGAATGGCAGTGAATGAGTTCAAATACTATTTTCTCTCCCTGAGGATGAGGTTGATCATTTTGATAAACCACCAATAATCGCAACGCTGCATGTCAAATTTCATGAATGGATGAGTTCAAAACAACAAAAGTGGCCAAATGCTTTTTTTTACTTTTGTCGTGTCAGCTAGCTAGTGCTAGGCTAAACATTCGACTTTTTTTCATGAGAACCACAGGCACCATGCTGACCACAGGCTAGCTTATAGCCTGAAAAGCATTGTTTGCCTCGCCGCCTTGCTTAGTGCTGTGTCAGTATGTGAGTCCACATAAACAGAGAGACTTCAAGGAAAGTTAACCATTTATTCCGTCTGTGCTTCACACTCTGCGACAGACATTTGCAGCACATGCTCCATGAAAGTTAAGTTTTAACATGGAGGTCAACTGAAGAACACAAACTGAACTGTTCTGTAAATTGTGGCATGCAGAGGATGTGTTTTTACGGGTGTCGCCATAGCTAGCTAGCTGACTGCAAAATCTTGTGGTAGAATTCGACATTGCAGACTAGCTAACTGCAAAATGCAGTGATAGATATCGAACAAATTGACACAGCTAGCTAACTGCAAAATGTAGTGGTAGAAATCGAACAAGTCATTCCAACTACAGTGATAACTCGGTTTACGAACTTAATTGGTTCCCAGGAAGTGTGTGTAAGGCGCAAAGTTCGTCTGCCAAACATTTATTTCCTATAAGAAACCATTAAAAATGAGAATAATCCATTCCCAGGTCCCCATAAAACAATTTTCTTCTAAGTAAGCCTTAAAACTACACAACATATACCTTATTTTATGTATAATAAATGTGCTATTGTAGTGTAATTAAACAAATAAACTGTACTATATAATAAAGTGGTTTTATTTACCTTTGTGATGGTCGTTGATGTAGTTGCCTCTTGATAATATCCGATTGAAGTTGCCGTGCTTTCTCGGCGATCATACCCTCACTCAAACTGTCCCCTGCCAGCCGCTTTTTGTTAATCCAAATCAACAAAAGTTTTTCAACCTCTTCTATTGCCTGAGACCGTTGCTTAGACAACACAGAAACACCCTTAGCCACACGTAGCAATAGTCGACTTAGCATACTGGTACTAGGGATGCGAAGTCACACAAACGCACACCTCGTTCATGTTTTTCGATGATATCCTTCTTCTGCTCGACCGTAATTTTCTTTTGTGTCCTCTTCGGTTTAACACTAGCCTGTGATGGGGACTTTTTCGGTCCCATAATAGCAAATGTACTCCACTCGATAGCAAACCACATCTGCACTCAAAGGGAGTGTGGAAAACTAGTCCGCCAGCCACCGTGGCGCTGTGTAGTCTGGTTCATGCGCCGAAAACTAGTTTGTACGCCAAGATTATATTCTAACGAATTTAATGTTCGTAAGGCAAAAAGTTCATGAACTAAAGTGTTCGTAAGCCAAGTTATCACTGTACCAGTAAGTGATTTACAATTACTATGCAAGATGGTCACAGATGCAAAGAAAAGCACAAAGTTGCTACACGGTGGGTGAGGAGTGACTTTTGCTTGACACCCAAGTGCGTCACTGGGTGCTGTTTTAGTCACACACCCAAACATTCTGGGAAACCAAAATGGCGAAATTTAATACTATCCCTTCACAAGTGAGTACTACGTACTTTTGTCCTTGTTTTCAACTTCTTCAAACATACAGAATGTATTTCGACACTGATTTGTAAGATTTCACTTTTACAGGATCTTAAAAGGGTCAAAAGGTCACGGTAGTTGACAGCAATTCCCCGTATGTAATCATTCCAAAATGATTTTGGGTATTTTTTTTGAAAACTTGAAAAGATATTCATACTTGCGTGAAACGCATGTGCTGGTGTAACAAGAGGATTATCTGCAGTTTGCACACGGGAAAGAGGTCACTTTATGAACCCGAGTGAGGCTCAAGAGATTATCATCCGGGGAATTAGCGGGACAGTGGAAAATGGAAACTTGACGGGAAGTTAAAAAAAAAATTAGACAGAGAGAAAAGGTTTACAAATGTATTAACAGAGGTATTTAAAGATGTGCAATGTTTAGATTTATTCAATCAGTTCTTATAAAATGACATCTATTTATTGATATCATTGACTCATTCACTGCCAGACGTGCAAAAATGTGTCCACTCTAGTGCCAGTTTTTGTCATTTTCACTAAAATTCCAGGACCCACAGAATATTGAGTTTTAGGACTTCATAAACGTTCAATGCAGTGTAAGAACCCTTAGACTCTTTTCTTTCATCAGAAAAAAGAGTTAATTCCTAAATGATATGGGTTTGGAGTTATATGAGCTTGAAAGGAGGACAGCTGCACAAAATAAAATGCAATACAGGTACATACATTTTGGTTTTTATAGCGCTTTAACAACATCTGAAGCTGGAATAAAGCACTAACATGGGGAAAAAAAGGGAAATGCTTCCCCCTCGTGGAAGGGAAAATGCATTGCCAGAGGTCTGGCCAGCGCTTAATCGGCACCCCCGCAAGAAAAAACAAAACCCGAACAACAAATTCGGGCATGGCGCTCTACGTCATATTTTCAATTCCTGAATAAATTCGGGAATGGCAGCAAATGAGTTAAGATTCATGAGATAAAGTATATAATATATTTATAGTACAATCTATTATCTTAAAAAGTAACATCTTAACCAGAAAATACAAAAACAGTCAAGGCCAAATTATATTCAATGTTTATTTTCTTGATTACTATTTTTTATTTTTATTTTTTATTATATACACTCATTCACTGCTATGCACGCATTTTTTCGGGAATTGAAAACGTAGAGCGCCATTTCCGATTTTTTTCAGGTTTAGTTTTTTTCTTGCTTGGGTGCCAATAACGCACTGGCCAGACCTCTGGCAATGTTTTCTTCCTTCCACAAGGGGCACCATTTCCCCTTTTTCCATGTTAGCGCTTTATTCCAGCTTCAGCTGTTGTTAAAGCACTATATAAACAAATATGTATCTATTGTATTGTATTTCGAACAGCCACCCTCATTTCAAACTCATATAACTCCAGACCCATATAATTTGGGTCTTAAAGGACAACCGACACCTCCGGACAAGTTGTGTCCATAATTTGTAAAATAACTTTAAATGACTTCTACTGAGCGCATTTTACAAAGATTCCACCTTATATAGCTATATTTCATGCTTTAAGACTCGCGCTGAATATTCAGGAAGTCTTGTTTTCGAGTTGAGACAATGCCTGACGTGACGTCATGTCATGAATGCCCCTGACAGAGAAAGCGACAGACAATGCATTTTGGGTACTTGGTTTGGTCTGAAAACATCATGTTGATCCGTGTTGATAGCGAAATTAGAAGGAAAAACACATCAATAACACGATGGTGAATCGTTGTGTGTCGCACCAATACTACCAATTGCGGTAACACGTATAGATGTGGACACAAATTCCCAGTAAACAAATCAGCCCATTTCCAATGGAGCTTGGGCGCCATCTTGTGCATTTTCTGGGCGCTACATTGGAGTCCAGACGGCTCGAATTGATGTGGAAGGACTTCTTTAATCGATTGCAAACATGTATGCTTTCCTCTTCAGAACTATTTGAATCATATTCATAACTGGATGAGTAACAAGAAATCATCTTCTCCGAATCTGAACTCCGTGAGCCCATTGTTTTGATTCTTGAGCAAGGCAAGACATCCTGGCGTGACGTCACGATCCGGGGGCGGGACGTTCTCAAAAATCCCCAATTCCGATGTCATTTTTTGGCAGTTTTTGGACAGTTTAAGTCATTTTTATTGGTGTTTTGCATTTGACTAAAAATATCAGCCTGCGTATTTTGGGTATTTTAGATGCTATAAAACGTTTTTCTGATGTCAGTTAGGAAACAAAAAATTGGTGTTGGTTGTCCTTTATGTCTTTTTTTTCTGATGAAAGAAGAGCGTCTAAGGTTTCTTACGCTGCATTGAATGTTTATGTAGTCCTAAAACTCAATATTCTGTGGGGCCTGCAATTTGAGTGAAAATTACAAAAACCCTGGCACCGGAGTGGACTTATTTTTGCACGTGTGGCAATGAATGAGTTAATTTGAAAAAAATATATAGAGTGTAATAATGTTTCAGGGCTCTTGAATACCACAAGATAAATCCAAGTGAACTTCAATGTAATGTAAAGGATAATTCAATCTGCCCTCAATTTTTGTTGACCTGCACATGTTTTGAAGTATTCAACATGAGATATATGGCGATTAAAAAAAGATGGGAACATTTTTAATAGGCAGAAAGATGACCCGGGAGGGCCTCGCGGGGTCACCAGGACGACAGTAAATCTTTCATTGAAGTCACATTTATAGAGCGGACACACATGGTGCAGTGAATGAAAGGTTTCCACAAGGAAGAAGCCCTGCTGTTATTCCAGATGAAGATGTTGATGATTATGATTTACACACAGTTAAAGAGGTTGAGACAATCATTAAACCCCTCACATCAATAATGGTTAGAAAGCAAGGCGAGGAAGTCTGTGACGATAATGAACCCTGCAAAGGATGGGAGGAAGCTTCACATCCTGCTTACAATTAGATTTGATTCTATTTGCTAATTAACCCATGACAAAGCCTCTTCCTAAGTTTATTTTGTAGGATTTCGTGTAGAAACAATCCCACACGCCCTTTAATTGTTTTAGTAATTTTTCTTGAGGTCGTGTTAGAAACAAATTATATTTACATTGTATAGCGCCTTAAAGGACAACCGACTTTGTTTCCTAACTGACATCAGAAAAACGTTTTATAGCATCTAAAATACCCAAAACACGCAAATCAAATGATAGTCTTGGTGCAACACACAACGATTCACCATCGCATTATTGATGTTTTCCTCCTAATTTCACGTTGGTTGTCTTTGAAGCGTGATGCTAGCAGAAGGCTAGCTAAACGAGCTAGCTAACCTACTGAGAGCTAGCTAGCTTGACAGCCAAATGGGTATTTTTCATGAAATGAATTGGATTGGATTAGCCTTTATTAGTCTCGCGGTAGAGAAATTTATATTTCACAGCAGGAAAGTTATGAAAGGAAGAAGAAAGGAAAGAAAGAAATAGGAAAAACAAAATACAGGAGCTGCTGGAAAGGCAGCAACTCTCGCGGCATCATCTTGAAGTCAAAAGAACAAAAAAAAATGAAATAACAGTTAATGGTCGTGGGTTGTCTTTTTTTGCAACTGGTGTTTCTTTTCCGTTATCTGTGCTTCAGGAATTCGAAACTCAAGGTCGTAGCAGGGCAAATCATGAGGCGGCACTTTTTAAGTCATTCACTGCCATTTCCGAATGTAGTCGGAAATTGAAAAGAATGACGTCGAGAGCCATTCCCAAATTTTTTCGGGTTTAATTTTTTTCTTCCGGGGTGCCGATATAGCGCTGGCCAGACCACTGGCTGGGCAGCATTTGTCTTTTGTAAATCCGCCCCCATTTCAGCCTCAGATAACTCCAGACCCATATATCATATTAAAAATATGATGTAGACCGCCATTCCCGAATTTGTTCGGGTTTTGGTTTTTCTTTCGGAGCCGATAAAGGGCTGGCCAGACCTCTGGCAATGCATTTTCCCTTCCATGAAGGGGCAGCATTTCCCTTTCTACCATGTTAGCGCTTTGGCCTAGCTTCAGCTGTTGTTAAAGCGCTATATAAATCAATATGTATGTATTGTATTTTGTATAGCCACCCCCATTTCAAGCTCATATAACTACCCATATAATTTATTCTGATGAAAGAAGAGAGTGTAAGGTTTCTTACGCTAAATTGAATGTTTCTGTATCTGTATGTAACTTAATATTCTGTGGGTCCTGCAATTTGAGTCAAAATGACAAAAGCCCTGGCACTGGAGTGGACACATTTTTGCACATCGTCTGGCAGTGAATGAGTTAAAGTGACTCTAAATGAAGTTGAATGTTTGTATTGGACTTCAATGTAGCATACTCAAAACAGGTGGCAAAAGAATATGGAAAAAAAAGGTTGATGATTAATTGAACCATACCGTTGGTTAAACAATTGGCGCTGCGTGACATCTTCAGGACGAAGGTGTCCATATGACGTCTTGAGTCACACGCTGAGGCAAGTACATCAATCAGCCCGACTTAAAAAAAAAAAAAAAACATCTGTCAGTCTCTAAAGCTTTCGAGGTGCCCAACACGTCCCCCCCCCTAACAGGACTCCTTTCCCGACCTTTGGCTCCCAACCTCTTGACCTGGGCTTTGTCCCGCCGTCAGGTGCCAGCTTGCTTTCCATGGGCATCGAGATTCCTTCAAGATAGTCCCACTCAAGGGGGGGGGGGGGGGGGGGTCTGTCTATTGTTCCTGCTGGACAAAGGAAGGAAGACCACCAATGGGACTTGCTGAGTCGTTACCCAGGCTGAATTTTGGACTGAGTTTTAAGCTCCACAAGCATCAGAATCAGAATCTGAATCATCTTGATTGGGCAAGTATGTAGAACACACAAGGAATTTGTCTCCGGTAGACGCTGCACTTGTATCATCGTTAAAAAATTGCAAAGAGGCACTATACAGATATATTAGAGACTTAATGGTGACGGGAGAAGAAGCTGTTTAAAGGACAACTGACGTTTCCGGACAAGTTGTGTCCATAATTTGTAAAATCACTTCAAATGATATCTTTTTTTGTTAGTTTTTAGATACTTTTAAGACTCGCGCTGAATATTCAGGAAGTCTTGTTTTTCAGTTGGTGAGGACGCCTACCGTGACATCACGTCGGAAATGCCCTTGACCGAGAAAGCGACACACAATGCATTTTGGGTACTTTGTTTGGTCTGAAAACTTTGTGTTGATGGTGAAATCAGAAGGAAAACACATAAATAATGCAATGGTGAATGGTTGTGTGTTGCACCAAGACTACTATTTGATACTGGTTGACACAAATTCCTAGCAGACAAATCAGCCCATTTCCAAGGGAGCTTGGGTGCCATCTTGTGCATTTTATGGGTGCTACATCGGAGTCCAGATGCCTCAAAATGAGACAGAAGGACTTCTTTAATTGATTGCAAACATTTATGCTTTCCTCTTCAGAACTATTTGAATCATATTCATAACTGGATGAGTAACAAGAAAGCATCTTCTCTGAATCTGAAGCAATTGTTTTGATTCTAGAGCAAGGCAAGACGACTTGGCGTGATGTCACGAACAAGGGGGCGGGACTTTCTGAATATCGCCATTTCTGAGTTCATTTTGTGGCAGTTTTGGGACACTTTAAGTCATTTTTATTGGTGTTTTGCATTTGACTAAAAATATCAGCCTGCGTGTTTTGGGTATTTTAGATGCTATAAAACGTTTCTCTCATGTCGGTTAGGAAACAAAAAATGGGGTTGGTTGTCCTTTTAATGTCTGCTGGATTTGGTGCGTGAGGGAAGTCGCTGGAAAAGGTGGTGGGCAAGGTGCCTAGGGTCCAGTCGGATTTTCCGCGCCCTTGTTTCGATTCTTGCAGTGTGCAAGTTTTTGAAAGTGGGTAGGATGCCAATGCCAATGATTTTTTTCCGCCGTCCTAACGGCCTTGTTTTTGCAACATCTTACCTGAAGAGATCAAAGTTCTCCATCTTTCCGTTTGGAATGTCTTCTCAGATCTCAGGGGAAAAAAACAACTTTGTCAAGCAGTTTTAGTATGAGCGCATTCTCTTCATCTTATGCCTCGTCGCTCCCTGTTTTTCGTCTCCTATTATTGTTTGTCAGGACGGCGTCAGAATTCCAAATCCGTGGATTTGCAGTGATCCCAAAACAAAAGTTATCTTTGTCCAAGAGGACGCTTGGGTCTTGCATTCATTTTCACATGGTGCACTTTGTTCTCGGTTGCCTCCGGCCTTATTATCCCCCCACACCTCCACCTTTTTCCTTGAGCTGGAACTCCTCCCTGGCCACCAGACGAGTGCGTGAATGTCCGTGGAGGAAAAAGGTAGCAAAAATTGGGGGCTAGAGATGTAAAGTTTCTTATTATTTTTGCCCCACTCCCCGTGCTCATTTTAACATTACGTCATAATAGCTATCTATTATTGATAGCTGATGTTAATTATATTGTGGGTCATTTTTACCTGGATGTAAAAATCCACGCAAAACCGTCAAATAATAGGTGACATCTGCCGCTATCTAGCTGGCTAGATTTTAGATATCTGCCTAGCTATTAGCTATCTATTATTGATAGCTGACCTTGATTATGTTGTTGGGCATTTTACCTGTATGTAAAAATCCACAGAAAACAGTCAAATAATATAGGTAACATCAGCAGCTATCTAGCTAGCTATCTATAAGCTAGCTGCGCATTTAGTTGGCTATCTATTAGCTATCTATTAGCTACTCAAATAAATAGAAAGCTAGCTGGCTAGCCAATGAAGAGTTAATAGCTAGCCAGGTGGCTGGCCAGATAGCTAATAGATAGATAGCTAGCTAGCTTTCTATCTCTTTCAGTTATTTCTGGGTTGAGTGAACGCTGGCGCGTGTAGCTGCCACTGCTCACCCACAGAAAAACTGATTCTGTGACTGTAAAGTAACATTGAGAGTTTTGAAAGGTGCTTATAAATGAAATCTATTATTATTATTATTATTATTATTAGTAGTAGTAGTAGTAGTAGTAGTAGTAGTAGTAGTAGTATTTCACAGGTCCATACAGTCAATGAAAAGAAAAAAGCATACAGCTCACTTTTACATCTGTTAATACGCAAGAGTAGTTCCATTTTAAAATAACAAAAACTAAGTGAGTAATGCAAAACATGTACGGACTAGTAATGCATTCAATAATACAACTGTATAACCATTTTTATAATATCATAAAATGAAAACTGAAAGAAAAGAGGAGAAAAAAAATTCATTCAAGACTCATCACGATTTCTGTGACGGAGGACTTTAAATGCAGGCTCAAATAGGACAAAGTAAAGAGAGTGGCTTGAAACAAATGATGAAAAAGTAAAGTTTATTATTAACTGACAAAAAAACAATTACAGACTCAATTTTGGGTTTCTTATCGACATGATTTTTCTGACATCTGGAATTGTGGGTAATATTTTGAGTTGGAGATTGACGAGAAACACATCACAGTGTTTTTTTTTTTTTCCTCCATCATTCTCAGTTACAACAAAGCAGTGGGAAAATGCGCCGAAACTGAGTCAAGCATGCACATTTGCTTGTTGGCTAAACAGCCTGAGGAAAAAGAAAGTAACATCCTGCCAAGGTGTGCGGCGCACGCACGTCTTTCAGTCCTCTATTCACACCCCAGTAATGTTCCTTCACATTTGGACTTAATAAACCGTGTCGCAAAAGCTAAAAAAACGGAGCCATGGTTTGATGGGGAAGCAGATGAAGAAAGCCAGAAGGATACATGGACAATGCAAACACTTTAACGATGTATTCTTTCTTGTCTTTTGTCTGCCGATGAAACACATCAGAGGTTGCCTTCTATCAGGACGGGAGCCGGTCGTTGACCCACGGCTCTGGTCATTGACCTGTACCTGGAGGCTGCACTTAGGTGGGTGACAAGGTCAGAGGAGACGCTGAACTGATGTAGCTTCCTGTCTGTTGATGTGAATGACCATGTGATAGTTTTGTGAAAACAATCATATAATAACACATTTCATTCACAGTTGTATAAATTTCATCATGTCTACTTGATATCTAATTTAAAACAGATTATTTTCTTACAGACAGTGTATTTTAGGTGTTCAATTACCTGACATAATAATAATAATAATAATAATAATAATAATAGATTTCATTCATAAGCGCCTTTCAAAGCTCTCAAGGTCAATTTACAGTCACTAGATAAGTTTTTCTGTGGATGAGCAGCGGCAGCCACACGCGCCAGCGTTCACTCAACCCGGAAGTAACTCAAAAAAAAAGCTAGCCAGCTAGCTAATAGATAGTATTTCAGTCACAATGAGACCCCCATGAACACTAGATTGGATTGGATTGCATTTGTCTTTATTAGTCTCTCAGTGGACACATACATTTCACTGCAGCAAAGTGAAGTGGTGTATTTTTATTATTAGTATTATTAGTAGTAGTAGTAGTAGTAGTAGTAGTAGTAGTAGGAGTAGTAGTAGTAGTAGTAGTATAACCGTGTTTGACGATGCAGCCAGTTTTCAAAATTCAATTTCTGTCAGAATCTGATGAGCAATAAAAATATCATTTTGTTCCGTCTCGGTGTGTGGCCCCGTGTTTGGGGACCATTTATTTGGAATACCAAACTAGGGTGGGGGCTAGTTGAGTCAGTTCAGGCTCATGCCTGTCAAGTGGTCCAGTTTTGTTTGGAGAGATAAATCCTGATCAGGGTTATGGGATAATAAAAATTGCGCTAGATATGTAAATAGTGTGATATTATAGCATCTTAGAATTGTATTTGCTCGTTTGTACCATGTAATAATAATAATAATAATAATAATAATAATAATAATAATAATAATAATCAGTGTCTGAAACTCATGCCAAAAAGTTAGCGGACACCCGGCCATAAAGTTGCCATTTTTCACAACTCGAAACACAATAAGACGACTAATCACGAAAAAAAAAAAATGGTGCTGACGTATAAATGATTTTTTAAAATTAAGGAAGTACGTACCACAAATGCTCCCTTGCTTGTCATTTGTTATCATGATGCACAATGTTTGCATTGTCTGCTCAAAGCCACGTGGACTCCTCTTTCTAAGCGGCTTTCAAAACTCTCAAGTACACTTTTCAGTCACGGTGTAGACCGAAGCACGAAACAGGCTTCTCACTGGCTGCCGGTGCCGAGTATGCTAATTTGCATACTCAGTTCGGGTTGCGTGTAGCTTTTGCTTTATTGAATAAAACAAACGTTTGATTTGAAAAATAACGCTTTTTTTTCTTGAAGAAGTTGTCGGCCACCCGGCCCGAGACGTTTTAAAAGTTGTACGCCCAACGTAAAAGTTGTACGCCCCGGGCCACTGGGCAGACGCTATTTCAAACACAGTAATAATCATACATTTCATTTCTAAATGCCTTTCAAAACTCTCAAGGTCACTTTATAGTCACAGGATAAGTTTTGCAGTGGGTAAGCAGCGGCAGCCACATGCGCCAGTGTTTACTCAACCCAGAAATAACTCAAATAACTAGAAAGCCACCTAGCTAGCTTATAGATAGCTAATAGATAGCTAGCCACCTAGCTAGCTTATAGATAGCTAATAGATAGCTAGCCAGCTAGATAGCTTTAGTGGACCAAGTGAGGATTCTCTTCTCGCCCAACAAAAGCAACATTTCTTACTTTACACCATAAAAAAATACAAAGCAATTTGGGTATTTTAACACACTTTCTGATAACACACACACAAACAATAAACCATGTGTAATATTAAGCAGATTCTTTACTTACAGACAGTGTAGGTGTTCAATTAGCTGACATGTTTCGGCGACTACTTCCGCCTTCCTTTAATATTAGATATCAAGTAGACAATATTAATTAATATTAGATATCAAGTAGACAGGATGAACTTAGTACAACGAATAAACCATGTGGTCGAGCTTTGAAGCTGGGTCAGGTTCTCTGAATTGAAGCTAACATTGAGATGAATCAATCTTTGCCTGTTGACCAATTATGATCCCAAACCGTATTGAACACGTTTAGGCAGAAACGTAAGAACATGTCATGCAGCACATAACATTGTCGCCGACCTGACAATAATTCTGATTTTATCGCAGTAGTATAACAAAGTGATTATGTTGCTTGATCACAAAATCTGCTTATCTGACCTAAATCAAAGATTCCTCTCCATTTCCTTCCATTTATTCTTTTTTTTTTTTTTTTTACTCGGGCAGACACCCTATTAAATAATTTAGTATTTCGGTGTCAGCATGCAACCAAAACATCTCCACAACAGGAAAAATTGGCTAACATGGTCTGATTTATCTAATAGATATGATCCGCCTACAAGCTAGGTTAACAGCTGTGTGTGTTTGAGAAAGCAAGATCACTCTGCTGTCGCGCTTTGAGAGCCTTCAAGAAGCTTAGTCGAAATTGATTGGTTACCAAAATCAAAAACCCCTTCAACAACAAGGGAATCTTTAGGCCTTTCTCTGATGTTAATACACAACATTACAATGTCACAGTCGCATCACCACGGGGCAAACTCGTGATAGTTAGCTGAAAACAAACACATTTGCTTGTGATAATATCAAGTGCATGAACATTTGGGGAAAAAAAACGTCTTTGTGACATGATCAGCATCAGATCCAGGACATTTTTACTAGCCAAGTATGTCAAAAAACACACAGGGTTTTTCTCGGGTAATGTAACCCACAAAGTGTTGCAGTAATAAATGAATAATGAAAAGAACTTAGATTGGGAGGAAATTGTTTTTGACTTAATGAATACAGTGATACCTCGGTTCTTTTATGCATGAAATTGCACATTAAAATGCTGCCCAACACATGAAAAGCAATGTATATCTCAGAAAATTTTAAGCAAAATGGCAAAGACACAAATAACATAAACATAAATGTAACCTGCACAACATAAATTGTACGTTCGTAAAGAAAATAATTATGGATAGGATTTTTTTACCTTTGTGGTGGTCAGCAGAAGGCGCAGGTGGACGGAGGAAGGAAATTTATTGTTTGGAAGGAGAGTCCCCTTCCATAAAAACTTCGGGGAGTTCTTCTGTCTGAGGGGTGCTCACACGTTCAAATCTCTTTGCTCCGGATGACTCGGCTACAGGATGTTCTTTTCTCTTAAAATATCTATCCAATGACACTTGCTCTCACTCCCATAGCCATATCACTAGATTTCACAGCCTCCTTATTCTTTAATATCGTACTGAATGTAGATTTCGCCAGGCTGTATTCCCTACCAGGGGTTCTCAATACGTCGATCGTGATCGACCAATCGATCTCCATGGTACTATTGGTAGATCGCAAGACAAGGTGATGTGACATTGTCAGGAACTGACGCTTAACAAATCAAGTGGAGTTCTTTTGAAAAAAAAAAAAACTCGACGTCAGCCAATCAGCCATCCCTTTATTTGATTGATACACCTGAGAACCAATCAAATGACATCTCATTGAGAGACTCACTGCGAGCTCAAACAACGCCCCTTCGTTGCAAAGTGAACAAGGATGTCGTTAGTTTTCCTCTTCAACGTAAGATAGAGTATAAAAAAAGTGGAAGTGCTGGACCAAGTAAGAAGAAAAAAACGTATCACTTTCATACGGAATGAGAGGATGACTTTTTTCACGATGACATTTTCAAGTGCGGTTGTCTCGTCTGCCAGTTATCAGAGTGAACTCAGGTAATGGCAAACAAGTGACATCATTATGTTGTATTGTGCAACATAAGCGGATATACATCACATAAATTGCAATAATATTCACTATATTTCTCAATAAATATAATGAGTAGATCATTTTGACTTGGTCATTTCAAAAGTAGCTCCCTTGCTGAAAAAAGTGCGAGCACCCCTGCCCTAGCCAGATCAGACACTCGCACACCTCCTTCATATTTTGCGATTGTTCCTTTCTTAAATGCAATAGTTGTACGCACTACTTTTCTTTTTTCACTTGTAGCAGCACTTACTTTCTTTGGAGGCATGATGAGGGGCTAAAACTCTTCGTACACCTATATTAAACGCGAGAGCAAAACGCAGCATGTCCGCAAGCGACAACAGTTGGTCACGAAGAGAGCGATACACCCGTACGCCGCTCAGCTGTCACGGTTTGCAAGGTGGTGATGGCGGGTTCGGATCCCAAAAAGCAGGCAGGAGGGAGCAGGAGGTTGTTTGACAAATTGTATTAAAATAAAGGTCAGCAGTAACAAAATGTGAAACATCAAAATGATCTGAATGGAAAAAATACAAAGTAGCAAAAGAAGACCAAGTGTAAAAGTCCGCCAAGGTTAAACAAACACGTACACGATGCATGCAGCAAACAAGCAGCAAACAAACAATGAATCGGCACCGGATGATCGTGCCAGGTGTCCTTTTAAGTGTCATTGATTATAACGACCAGCACCTGCGAGGCTGCCGGCAGTGTATGTGTGTGTGTGTGTGTGTGTGTGTGTGTGTGTGTGTGTGTGTGTGTGTGTGTGTGTGTGTGTGTGTGTGTGTGTGTGTGTGTGTGTGTGTGTGTGTGTGTATGTGCGTGCGCGCGTGCGTGCGTGCGCCTGCGCTTGTTTGTTTTTTTGTTTATGTATTTATTTATGTATTTTTTTACATTATGGTGTGTATGTGTGCTGTCAGGTTAAAGCTGCAGAGGCATCAAGAAGGTCAAGCAAGCAAAGACATGACAGCACCCCTCTTGCCTCACCTCCCACTGATCTGATGGCTTGACCTCAGAGCATCTATTTCCATAGCTGGGGAGATTAGAAAACAAAGAAATGAGCTCAAGATAAGTATTTGACTCATAAGACTTAGTGTCTTATGAGTCAAATGTAGGAATCTTTGGATGCCTTGTCTGTTGTTACAACAAGCAACAAACAGAAATCTGATGTGTTATGTCTGACATCAGCTTCCTGTGTATCTTCCAAATATAACGAGGAGATTGCCGTGGAGATGGCTTGGTATGAGAACCAGATATTGTCTTTCATTACTTGATAAATGACCCAGTTGTTCAATATTCCCCTTTTTTAATCTACATTTCCTTCTTGATGAACAACAGATTGGGGGCGACACCTGCCGTTTAAATGTAGGTATGGCACTAAAACCACAGCGTTGCGGAACAGGAAGTGACGACTTCAAAATGGCGTCCTCAGTGACCCGGCTTACTCCGCGCTGTTTCGTCACGTCGTTAATTTCCAAACTCTGCCGCGCTCATTTACATTTTGTATTCGCCCGAAATGTGTGTTTTTCGGCCACGGCCCCAGTCGCACACCGGGGAAGTTTGACGACTTACCCGAGCTCGTGGAGCCACAAAAATGCGGCGACATTGAGCCGACTGACAGGTGAGTCCGCTTGACGTGAGCAAAACATCTTAAATGCGAGTCAAAAAAGCCCATTAAAGGCTATAATGTGTGATAAATGGGAATAAACCGGTGTTAAGTCACAACTGTATGATGTCATGGTTTACCAGTTTAGTTACGTAGTCGTATTCACAGACATAGCTGCATTAATTTGGCAGTTTATGAGCACCGAACTAAATTAAAATTCACTCATCACATTTGCATTTACAATAGCGCACATTTGGTAGTATCAGTCGTGTTACCGTAACTGCCAATTGGAGAAAATGGAATATTTGAGGCGCGCATGTTCTCTTCGTTAATCCCTCCTAACGACCCAGGTTACATCTGGCTCTTAATCGACCTAAAACACTAGTCTTTCCGTCGAGGTGTATTTCTTGCAAGTTCCTTGACACCCATTACCATTGAGACGAGGCTTTTGAGTCATCTCATTGCAATTGAGTCATTTACAGAAAGACCACCAAAACCGAAAGGTGAGTTTTTAATTGGATAGCAAGAGAAGGCCCCCATAGGAGAAAGAAAGGTCAATTTGTAAATCTTGAACCATAATTTTGTGCCCACTCTTGTAAACCTAATATCAGTTGAACCTAGGTGACAAGTGCAATTGTGTTGTCCCATTCGCAGTCTTGCATTGTCCTCACGTTATCCCAGATCGATGGTTCCGCACCAGCACGAAATGTGCGAAC
Source organism: Hippocampus bargibanti (assembly GCF_051943395.1). Taxonomy (NCBI): domain Eukaryota; kingdom Metazoa; phylum Chordata; class Actinopteri; order Syngnathiformes; family Syngnathidae; genus Hippocampus; species Hippocampus bargibanti. Next base: position 10,468,487 of record NC_142743.1, on the reverse strand, counting down.
AAGCAAGACATGTATGCCGTGCTGGGTGTTGCCCGCACAGCCTCACAAAGGGACATAAAAAAGGCATACTATGAGGTGAGATAACCCCCATTGTTGTTCACCTCATTAAAGGACAGTAATTCCATCACAGAAGTCTGTCGAACAGTCTAATCTGAGTACCTTTTGTTTAAAGTTAGCAAAGAAGTACCACCCTGACACCAACCCAGATGACCCGGAGGCGAAAGAGAAGTTTGCTCAACTGGCTGAAGCTTACGAGGTAGCGACTGGTAACATACACTCACCGACTTTTGCATCAGCCTCTTTTGCAGATACAAATAAAGCAGAATGGAGTGGAGGGGGATAGTGAGTACGACACAGAGTTGGGACATATTACTTTGTTTATTTGTGAAATCTGGATTAGACTTATTCTGGTGATAAAACACACATTTCATGGAACCACCCAATTATTGAAATGAAGTCAAACACCTTTTGTTATTTCCCCACCTATTTGCTGCATCAAAGGTTTTAAGCGATGAAGTGAAAAGGAAGCAGTACGACACATACGGCTCAGCCGGCTTCAACGCCAGCCGGGCGGGCCAGCAGCAGTACTACAGAGCCGGCAGCGCCAATGTTGACCCCGAGGAGCTCTTCAGAAAGATCTTTGGGGATTTCGCCGGTGGCTTCCAAGACATCAACAACATATTTGAGCACCGCCCGGAGGTAAGAGATAACAAGGTCTTTCATAGTTAAATAGTGATTGATGTAAAAAAAATAGTTAAATGTGGAAAAAAATGGCCAGTTGTAGTCAATCATACTTTTTAGCTTCAGTTGGGTTTTGAACTCACGACCTCTGCACTGTGAAGTCAGCGTGCTAACCTCTCGTCTACCAGGGCCACCGTTTTCACTGACGTTTTTCAGTAATGTAATTATTTGTACATTTTTGTGTACCCGAAGAGGAAAAAAAATATTTGAAATCAGAAATCGTATTTTTATAGCGGGTGGGATTATTACCGTATTTTCAGGTGTATAAGGCAAAAGGCCTTGATTTTCTTCAAACGATGACTCTGTGCCTTATACGTGAAGTTATAGTGAGCCACAACTACTGTCAGTAGCCACTGACCCTCCCCAGAAGAAGTATTGCATAGCCCCAGCATCTACCGTAGCACCGTATAATGTGATGTGCTTTATATTTGAAAATCCTTTATACATTTATATATTATATTTGGAAAACTTTTTTCAGTCATTGAAGGTGTGCCTTCTAGTCCGATGCGCCTCATATATGGAAAAAGTTTGAAAATAGACCATTCACTGCACATTATAAAGTGTCCTTGAGAGTTTTGAAAGGCGCTTATAAATGAAATTTATTATTATTATTATTATTATTATTATTATTATTATTGTTGTTGTTGTTGTTGTTGTTGCTATCGTTACTATTATTATTATTATTATTATTATTATTATTATTATTATTATTATTATTATTGTTGTACTCCAGTGCACCTTATACACCAGAAAATCCGTTAATATTATTATTATTAAGGGTCCTCTACAATTCACAACAGACGATCACTTGGCACTTGATGCATTTCTCCCGCACGTCACTAGTTTGTGATGGAGCTGACGTTTGCCGAGGCGGCGAAGGGCGCTGACAAGCAGCTGTCAGTTAACGTCGAGGACGCCTGCCCGAGGTGCAACGGGAGGGGCAACGAACCGGGTACCAAAGTATTGCACTGTCACTACTGCAATGGCACCGGCATGGTGAGTCACAACTCTCCCCGATTTTTTTTTTTTTTTGTGTTTAAAGTCATTCATGTCTGCGTTTTCTTTTCCACAGGAGTCACTGCATACGGGCCCTTTCATGATGCGAAGCGCGTGTCGACGCTGCGGCGGCAAAGGCTCCATCGTAAACACCCCCTGCGCTCTGTGCCGAGGTTCGGGTCAGAGTAAGAAGAGGCAGACGATCGCGGTGCCTGTTCCGGCTGGTGGGTGTCCATTCTGAAATATCACCGAATGAGCATTAGATTTGCATCATTTGATTCAAGTGACACACACCATGAATCAAATCAATCAGAAGCGAATGAGACAGAATTAAAAAAAAAAAAAAATAATCAGTTGAGAATAATTTTAGAGAAATAAAAATGAAATAAAACAAAATAAAATAATACAATAAAAATTAGATAAAAATAAGAGAAATAAAATGAAACTGAAATAGAAATAAAAATACAATGAAATTTGAAATAAAATAGATAAATAAATAAAAAAAACATACATAAATAAAATAAAACAGAATAATACTAAAATAAAAATAGAAATAAAATAAAAATACAATTCAAATGAAATAAAAATCTTATTATTTTCCTTTCGGCTTTTCCCTTCAAGGGGCCGCCACAGCAAATCAGCGGCCTCCATCTTAAGAGGTTTGATCCGCATGTTTGTTTTGGCCCAGCTTTTACGTCGGATGCCCTTCCTGACACAACCCTCGGTATTTATCCGGGCTTGGGATCGGCGCAAGAAGACATATGCCCCTTTGTGGCTACAGAACAAGCAACTCGCTCAGTAAAAGGCTCCCAAACACAAAATGGTAATCGGCACAGCAACATTCATAATAAATAACATTAAAATAGAAATCAAAATAGAAATAAAAATGAAATTAAAATAACATTACAATAAAATAAAAATACAATTACAATGAAATAAATAAAATAATATAAAAATGAAATAACAAATGTATAAAAATTAAATAAAAGTAAATTAATTACAATTAAGGAAGTGACACGTGACCTTAACTGGGTATTGGGAGAAAGGTTGCATTTTTAATGTGATATTAAAAAAAATAGATTGCTTGACAGTGTTGTTAAATGAAGTAATCAAATTTGGGAATGGCACTCTACGTCACGCTTCGGGAATGGCAATCACTGATGTAAGTGACTAGTTCAAACAAGACACAAAAATGACCAGGCGATATTTCTTCATCCTACATTACAAATAAATGTACACATCCGACACGTGACAAAATTATTGTTGCTCATTAAAATCATGATTTTAAAAAAAGAACAATGTATTCACAAAAGAATACAGTATTACCTAGATATGGCGGTGTCCATTATGAGCACTATTCCACATTTTGTTTCTCATGATGTACCGCAAAATCCAATATTGTGACGTTGCGAGTGAGGATGGCAATTGTCTACAGGAGTTGAACACGGGCAGACCGTGCGGATGTCAGTCGGCAACAAAGAAATCCTCATTACATTTCGGGTGAGTCTTTTCAATTCGCTAACACGGTGGATATCTTTTCCCTTGTTTTTGATGGATGATCAAATGACCCACCACTCACACAGGTCCAGGCGAGCCCCGTGTTCAGGCGCAACGGAATCGACATCCACTCGGACGTGCTGATCTCTGTGGCGCAAGCTATCCTGGGTGGCACCGCCACGGCGCAAGGCCTCTACGAAACCATCAGCATTGTGGTGAGATGGTTAGAAAGTCCAGATTGTTGAGCGCGCCGTTAAAATTGCGACCGTTTATTCCGAAGCTAACGTGCTTGCCGCCACGTTTGCAGATTCCCGCCGGATGTCAAGCAGATCAGGTGATTCGGCTGCAGGGGAAAGGCATTCGTAGGATGAACAGCTACAGCTACGGCGATCACTACGCGCACGTTAAGATCGGCGTGCCCAAGTAAGAGACTTGACAGCGGTCGAAAATAATAATAAGAATAATAATAGTAATACATTTTAGTTATCAGCGCCTTTCAAATCTCTCAAGGACACTTTTCAATAAAGCAGGGACATAAATAAAACCACAGATATAATTAAAAATAACTAGATAAAACTATACAAAGAATGTGATTTTAAAAAGATGGGTTTTGAGATGGGATTTGGAGGTGGGAAGATAATCTAATAATAAATAATATTTTTTTAAAAAGCTGGCCAGGCGTCACAGAATGAAAAAAATCAGAAAGTGTGTGCTGCTTAGCTTACCTTTTGACTTTGCATTTCAGAACTACTGGTCATAGCTCGAAAGTGGCTCGAGTTCTTCACCTTCAATAGCCTCCAGGTCAAAATGTGTTAGGAATATATTGTGTCAATTGCACGAATCATGACGAGCCAAATTGTAAGAATCAAAATGGCTCGTTCGGAGATTTTCAAGATAAATAAATATATTGATCGTTTAATTTCATATTTAATGTGATTGGACAAGTAATCTAAAAATCAATACAGTAAAGTCTCGTTATATCGATAGTCAAGGGAGTCCGAAAAAATATAGATATAACCGGTACTATCGATATATCCGACCCTGTTTGCATGTAATTTTCTCCGGCCGTGCATAGAAATAGTATCGATATAACCGGGACTATCGATATATCCGATATCGATATAACGAGACTTTACTGTATTTGTATAGAAGCCACTTTAAATAATTTTTTGGGGGAATGCAAGTCTCTTTCATGCACGTCATTCATTTTTTTGGTTGTTTTGTCTCTGCAGGAAGTTGACGCGGAGGCAGCGTTCTCTTCTACTCAGTTACGCCGAGGAGGAGACCGATGTTCCTGGAACCGTTAATGGCGTCAATCTGTCACCCGGTATGCATTGCGCCATGGGGGACGAAATCATTTTGGATAATATTTTGTGATGCGTTAAACCTTGGAATTTGGGTGCCGGGGTGATTAAACTCGACTTGTTTCCCCTTTTTTGTTTTTCTCAGTAGAAAACAGCTCCATTTCAGTTCGGCTGACTAATAAAAGGGAAAGATTTATTGTTCTTTTGAATGAGTAATGTCATGAATCATCAGCAGGGGGCGGCACAGCGTCAGTTTCGGGTGAGAGGGCCAGCAGTTCAGCAGATGCAGGGGACCGACGCAAGACGAAAAAAGAGGAGGAGGGGGGCTTCTTTTCCAAATTCAAGAAAATGTTTAGCTGAAGTGAAGAACACAAGGTAGACATTTCACTCTCATGTAAAGTCTTTTTTTTGTAGCGCTTGTCCTTGGTAGTGAGTGAGCAAGTATGAGCTGAACCATGATACATTTTTGTTCCCCCATTTCATAAAAAAAACATTTCCCCCATTTTATAAACGACCATTCACACTTGCCCAATTTAGCAATTGCAGTGAACCGATTGTGCATATTGTTGAAATATCGGTAGAACCCAAACCTGGAGAAAACCCACAAAAACACAGGTAGTGCTGCCTTCGTGTAATGGGGAATCAAATTCATTGATCTTTGAAGGCTCACTGTCAAGCTTTTTTTTCTTCACAGAAGTTCAAAATGGCAAAAAAAGAACCACTTTTCAGACACAATTTTATTCCCTTTTTCAATTCCCGAATAAATTTGTGAATGGTAGTGAATGAGTTTAAAAAAAAAACGTTATTCAACAATTAAAATGCGTCAGTCATAATGAGAAGGCATGACACGGGGTGACATATTAAGAAGTGACATATAAGGAAGCGGAGGATAATAATAATAATAAAAATTAAAATAAAAAAATTGTAATAATATTAATCATAATCCATTTAATTTATAAACGCCTTTCAGGCATAAAACCCCCAAAATATGTGGTTGAAAACCAAATTGGACAAGAACTGAGATGTTTGAAAACCGAGGTTTGACTGTACTTCATTGAAAAAAAGTCTTCAAAAGTATAGCTTTTTCTCAAGAACTTTTTAATTCATTTTTTTATTTCATGATCACTTTTTTCCCCTTGAAATGTAATTTTTTTCTTAAAAAAATCCTCAAATGACTATTTTTTTTTTCAATCAAAACATTTTGGGGGTAATAACTGAGGCCGCTTGATAAGATGACCACCCCTTTCTTTATCTAAACCAATGAAGGTCAACGTGGCAAAGAAGAGGACAAAGGGGGTCACTTTGCATGGGGCCAGTTGCAAACAGGCCAGAAAAACATGGCAAACCCTCACGAAGATTGCCAAGGATAATTGTACAGTATGTCTCTTAGAAACATTTCGCAATGGCATAAAAACATATTGAAATAAACTCCACAATTTCATGTTTGAGGACAACTAAGGGCGTCATCACTGATCGTGTGGTTTTAAAGCCCTGCAGGCAAAGGCAGATTTAAGTTAAATGCAGGCCGTCCCTCTTCTTGCTTTTATTTATTTATTTATTTATTTATTTATTTATTTATTTATTTTCACCACAGAAAACTGCTCTCAGCATGCGGTTTCCACGCGACAACTGTTAAACGTCCTGACTCAAGCTGACCGAGACGCCCACGCTCCACAAGATGGTTCTGCGTGACGGGTAATTTTGCTACTGACGTCTGCGGCGTGGTGAGCAATAAAAAAAGAGAGATTGCGCGTCCATATTGGACTGATTGATCGCCGCAGTTTTAAGCGCTTATCTCATTCAGAGTCGAAAATTATCCCCGATAGCAGTGTACATTTTCTTCGGTCTGAAGCTCCTAAATCACTCTTTACGTAATTATGGAGTGACGGTTAAGTTTCTTCCTCGGCCTGTGGTTGGGGGGGGGGAAGTGCTGAGCCTGCAGACGAAAATGTTCCTTGTGATGTTCTATTTATTTTTGAGGTTCCAACATCATAACACGCAAATGTTTTTACTGATCAACATGAAGTGAGTTGGTGATTCCTGGTGTAACAGGACCACAAACAAAAAAATAATTGAGGAGTGTTGCGCACAAAATGAAACCGTGTGGCATTTTGTAAAAATTCCTGGACTTTTTGGACTGGATATTTTGACAAATTTGAATGATCCCCAATTGGAAGTCCTTACAAGACATTTAGTGTTTAACAAAACTTTATTTGGCCAAGCCACTTAAAACCCACATGCTAACCAAAATATCAAAATATTAGAAAAAATACTCATTGTGAAATCTTCCCCAGTTTAATTGAAGGCATGATGCAGATCGCGAGATTTGGCAGTATAAAATTCCAACAACCAATGACTCATCCGATCAAAAAAAATAAAGGTTAATGAATGAAATGACTTTTCAATCACTTAATGCTGACAATAAAAAAAATACTTCAAAGCAGAACATTATTTTTATGTTTTTTTTTTCTGTTCCGCCTGTCAATGTACATCGCTGCCATGAATAGGTAACCAAAGAAATGACATTTTTGTAGTTATAAATATACACCTCAAAATAAATTAACAGAATGTTTTCTGCGATCAATACATATTTGGTCACCACGGGAACTATAGTCCATGCAGAAATTTATATACAGACCCGCATAGTAAACAAGTTATCGAATTGATGCAGAGGATAAAGAATATATGACAATGGTCTGTCTTCATATTTTGCGATGCTCGTTTCATTCGATCTTGATGGCGTTCTGTATTATTGTTAGCATTAAGATAACGGACTTTTGCCATGTAGTTGCTTACGGATTGGATTGGATTAGCCTTTACTAGTCTGGCAGTGGAGAAATATACATTTCACATCAGTAAAGTAATGAAAGGAAAGAAAGTATAAAACAAAATTTTAAAAATAAAATACAGGACCTGCTGGAAAGGCAAGCACTCTCACTGTGCCATCTTGAAGTAAAAAAAAACTAAATAACAAATAATGTGACACAATTTCAATTTTAAGCGCTTTCTTCACCCTCTTTGTTGTTTGAAGCAGTTCTAGATGAAAGAAGAGATGATCAAAGCATCCTTTTCAACAGTGGATTAGGGACATCATGTTGAAATGTGCACGTCTGCTACAAGCTAAATGGTGAAAGCCAACACGAAGCTGTTGCATCCATTGACGAAAAGAGATTGTCTCACATCTCCTGTCCCACCTAAATCCGCTTCAATTCCAAGCCGCAACAGTTCCACATACGCATCTGCGCTCTGTGCTGACGCTCCAGGATGCCTCAAGCCATGCATCCATCCATCCAGCCGTAGACTGTCCAAACAGTACTGACCAAATTTCAAGGTTAAATACAATATTTGACATTTTCCTTTTTTTTTTTTTTTTCATTTTCCATTCACTAAACAGCTTGAACCAAGCACTTAAAGGACAACTGACGCCTCTGGACAAGTTGTGTCCATAATTTGTAAAATCACTTCCAATGACTTCTACTGAGCGTATTTTACAAAGATTCCACGGCATATACCTATATTTTACCTTTTAAGATTCGCGCTGAATATTCAGGAAGTCTTGTTTTCGAGTTGATGACGAGGCCTGACGTGACGTCACGTGTGGAACGCCCTGACCGAGAAAGCGACACACAATGCATTTTGGGTACTTTGTTTGGTCTGAAAACTTCATGTTGATCCGTGTTGATGGCGAAATTAGAAGGACAACACATCATAAATGCGATGGTGAATCGTTGTGTGTTGCACCCAGACTACTATTTGAGACTAGCTGACACAAATTCCCAGCTGACAAATCAGCCCATTTCCAACGGAGCTTGGACGCCATCTTGTGCATTTTATGGGTGCTACATCGGAGTCCAGATGCCTCAAAATGAGACAGAAGGACTTCTTTAAATTATTGCAAACATGTATGCTTTCCTCTTCAGAACTATTTGAATAATATTCATAACTGGATGAGTAACAAGAAAGCATATTCTCTGAATCTGAAGCCATTGTTTTGATTCGAGAGCAAAGCAAGAGGTCCTGGCGTGATGTCACAAACAAGGGGGCGGGACCTTCTGAAACTGGCCACTTCGGGTTTCAAATTGAAGTACTTTTTAGACACTTTAAGTCATTTTTATTGGTGTTTTGCATTTGACTAAAAATATCAGCCTGCGTGTTTTGGGTATTTTAGATGCTATAAAACGTTTTTCTGATGTCAGTTAGGAAACAAAAAAATGGTGTCGGTTGTCCTTTAAGCTCTCTTCATTATTCACCAAACGGCTGCCCCCTATTATCCAACCACTTGCGTCCAGACATCTCAATCTAACGTTTGAACAAAAGTCGCTAGCCATGCAACAAGTTCAAAAATGGTGCCCATGAGGAAATTAGGAATTTGGTCCACCTCCATCTGTACTGCAGTATTTTTCAAACAAAAGTTTGTATTTTTTGGGTGTAAAGTTGCTTTTGTTCATTGACGTGGTTGCGATGGTAGTATAGAAGCATTCACTTGCTTTATAAAAAAAGTCAAACTTTGAGTGTAACCACCCTGGAGCGTTGTCATCGAGTTCATTAAAACGCTAGCTTTTGTTCCTTTTATGGAGTTTAGACGCCATCCCGAACCAAAGTGAGAAATCAAAAGCTTAAAAAAAAGTCAGAGCAGATTCAAATTTGTCATGTTGAACACTGAACAGGAACACACAAATGACAGCGACTTGAATGGCGATTAGAGAGCAAAGTCAATAAAAGCCGATTGAATGCTACATGTCAAGACTTGTACCTCCTTCCGAGTCACAAAGCCATACACCCCCCTTTTGTCTGGTCTCGTGCTTTTACCAATATATGAAAAGTGTCTGTGTGTCAATCACACGTGATTGACAGCCGGTTGCCGTGAGTAACTGGGAAACGCGGGAAGGAGCTTTGTCGGGGAGCACAAAAGCCCCCCCCTGAGAAGCAGCTAACTGAGGCTAATTGGACACGTACAGGTGGTTCTTAATAATACATCCTCAAAAAATGTTGCTTTTTAGCAGTGGTGGGCCGTCAGGGCCTGCAAGGCCTTCTCTGCTGGCCTAAAAATATCTGAATCACAGACATTTTGTCCATGAATTCTTATTAAATAATTTCAAATTGTCTTTCAGCTTCCTTTCATTGATAAAAAGGTTTGTTCAGCCGTCATCTGTACTTCTTTCAATGTGTCGGACGTTTCGCTCCTCATCCGAAAAGCTTCGTCAGTGAACTTCCTTTCATTGCTTTTCACTTGCTGCTTCCAGATGTGTGTTTTCATATTTCAGCATTTAACCAATCACATTTCAGCCATCAAATTTCCCCGTTGTGGGACAATTAAAGGCTTTCTGATTCTGATTTGTTACCATGGTTAGAAATCTACCTGGACGCCTTCACAATCAGTTCTACAGGCCCCGAAGCTAGCTAGCTAGCTATTAGCTATAGAGCTATCTAGGTGGCTAGTTATCTAGCCAGCTATCTGTTTGTTATCTATTAGCTATCTACTGGCTTTCTACCTGTATTTAATAGTGACATTCAGTGTATTAGTTAACTAGCTAGCTAGCTGTCAGCTATGGAGCTATGTATGTGGCTAGCTATCTGTTGGCTATCTATTAGCTGTCTACTAGCTGGCTAGCTAGCTTTCTATCTATTAACTTCCGGGTTGAGTGAATGCTGGCATGTGTGGCTGCCGCTTCTCACCCACTGAAAAACGTATCCTGTGATTGTAAAGTGACCTTGAGAGTTTTGAAATGCGCTTAGAAAGGAAATCTATTATTATTATTATGATAAAATAGGTGTCAATGAAACCATTGCTTTATCAATCAGAGTTCAAGTTGGCAACTCAAGGCCCACTGGAAACGTCAGAGTTTTCGCAAACTGATTGGCTAGTCACGAGCGTCCATAATTTGTAAAATCACCTCAAATGATTTCTACTGAGCGTATTTTACAAAGATTCCACCTCACATTGCTATATTTTACTTTTTAAGACTCGCGATGAATATTCATGAAGTCTTGTTTTTGAGTTGATGACGATGCCTGTCATGACGTCACGGAGGGAACGCTCCTGACAAGACAAAGCGATACACAATGCATTTTAGGGGCTTTTTTGGGTTCATTTTGGGTTCTTTTTTTCGACTGAAATGATGGCGAAATTGAAAGGAAAACTACATAAATAACGCGATGGTGCATCGTTGTGTGTTGTAGCCAATTGCGGTAACACGCATAAAGAAGGTGTAAGTTAACACAAATTCCCAGCGGACAAATCAGCCCATTTCCAACACAGCTAGTGCGAATGTTGTGCATTTTCTGCCCGCTACATTGGAGTCCAGACGGCTCGAATTGATACGGAAGGACTTCTTTAATCGATTGCAAACATGTATGCTTTCCACTTCAGAACTATTTGAATTGTATTCTTAACTGGATGAGTAACAAGAAATCATCTTCTCCGAATCTGAACTCCGTGAGCCCATTGTTTTGATTCTTGAGCAAGGCAAGACATCCTGGCGTGACGTCACGAACTGGGGGCGGGACTTTCTGAAAAATCCCCAATTCCGATGTCATTTTGTGGCAGTTTTTGGAACCTTTAAGTCATTTTTATTGGTGTTTTGCATTTGACTAAAAATATCAGCCTGCGTATTTTGGGTATTTTAGATGCTATAAAACATTTTTCTGATGTCAGTTAGGAAACAAAAAATTGGTGTTGGTTGTCCTTTATGTCTTTTTTTTCTGATGAAAGAAGAGCGTCTAAGGTTTCTTACGCTGCATTGAATGTTTATGTAGTCCTAAAACTCAATATTCTGTGGGGCCTGCAATTTGAGTGAAAATTACAAAAACCCTGGCAGTGAATGAGTTAAGTGAATGAGTATCTTCTCCAAATCTGAACTCTTTGGAGCAAGGCTGTGTGTGTTTTGGGTATTTTAGATGCTATAAAACGTTTTTTTCTGATGTCAGATATAGGAAACAAAAAAAATAGTGTCGGTTGTCCTTTAAGTGCAAAATATGCTTCAAACCGATGACCCCGTTGATTACACTGAACTTCATTTGGTGTGCGTTTTGGCTCACAAGCAGATCTTTTTTTCCTCTATACTTTTAACTGGTAGAAATGAATCTTGGTGTCAACAGTCCATGAACATTTGTTTGCTTCATCTCCAGCAAAATAGAATTTGGCCTTGTGATTCTTTTGTCTGTCCGTTTTGCATCTTGCGGCATACCCTGTCTATTTCTCTTCTCCACCTCATCTTCTAACAGCGGCTCACAATGCCTTCACTGCTACCCCCTATGGAATTGACCTCTTATCTTTTGGGTGTCGTCGATGATGTCAAATCACATCTAAATATCCCAACCCCGTTACGCTCGGGGGACAAAAAGTCGGCTGATGTGAGGGGGGGGGGAACGGCTACTTAAACAGAACCAAGCATGAGCTCATTCCTCCACCCGAGTGTGTGTTTGTTATATTTCACCGTGTGTCTAAAGGCGGGTGGGAGGAACACAACCGATTTATAAAAGCTCATATGGAACACATCAAGTAATCTCGTAATCTGATATTCAATCTGGGGGTCTGATTTTGAGCCTGGATGTCTCCTTGACCCCTTTATATGGTCTTAAAATATACACACACACCATTCAGCAGATGCATGTGGCAATGATCTGGCGGGCCAATTAGACGAGGCTGCGGGGGTGTAAGGGCACGCAGGCTGAAAGTGGAAGAGACGTCGTTGTGATTGAGGAAAAATGGGAAACAGGCAGGAACCAAAGCTCCCCCGCCCCCACATACACAACACAATGCTATTTACTACAGCAGTAAAAAATACCTCACATCCATCTACCTTTCATTAGGCCTCCCAGTATGCCGTAATGCCATATCTCTAAAATAAAGGTGTCCTAGGAAATGTATTATGCAAAGCATTGTTGATAATGTCTTATACTTGTCACTTTACACTTGTGGAATCTCCCAAAATGTGTTTGTTTTCTTTGCATTGTTTTTTTTTTTTTGTGATGACCACAGAATGGGAAATTCTTACCTGTTAACCGTCCGTATTTTTCCGTATTCTGTACGATTTCTGCACATTTTTGGACATGTACGCAGTGTCTGAAACTCATGACAAAAAGTTAGCGGGCACCTGGGCAGACAACTCTGAAAAGTTGCCTGCCCGGCCACAAAGTTGCCTGCCCCATTTTTCACAACTTGGAACACAATAAGATGACTAATTGCAAAAAAAAAAACATTCTTGCGAAGTATAAAGGATTTTTAATTCAGGAAGTACTTACCACAAATGCTCCCTTTCTTAATTTATGGTAGATATCCCTTGCTGAAGATTTTGCTCCAGTTGTCGTCACGGTGCAAAATGCAAAGTTTGCGTTATGTTGTCTGCTAAAAGGCACGTGGACTGCTCTTTCGAAGCGCCTTTCAAAACTCTCAAGTACACGTTACAGTCACGGTATAGTCCAAAGCACGAAACAGGCTTCTGATTGGCTGCCGTGCTGAGTATGCAAATTGCCAAACGAACGTTTGTTTGGCAATGTGCATATAGATTTTGCTTTATTGAATAAAACAAACGTTTGATTCGAAAAAAAATCTTTTTTTTTTTCTTGAAGAAGTTGTCGGCCAACCGGGCCGAAACGTTTTGAAAGTTGTATGCCCAACCTAAAAGTTGTACGCACCGGGCCTCCGGGCAGACGTTATTTCAAACACTGATGTACGGCATACAAGAAAGTTTGTCCGGGAAACACAAAAATTGTTAAATATAATTTCGAGATTTTTTTTTTATTCCATTTTTGTCATTAAATATTAGCAGTCATGTTAATTATAACAAATATTGCTACTCGTAAAAAGCGAAGTTGACCACCGAGAAAACAAGTCCGTGCGAAAGGTCACGAGAAGAAACAAAAGTTCCAACAAGTTCCGGCCAAGTGGAATTTTATTTTGAAATCAGTTAAATTAAACATTTTACTGTTTTTTTGCCCTAATATCCTTCATGTTTTTTTAATAAACATTATAAATCGTATTATTTTTTTGCTGTGGACAAACTGAATTTATCCACAGCAAAAAAAAAGCCACAATGCTCTCCAACAAATAAATCTGTATAGTGCCTCTTTGCATTTTTTATGATACTAGTGCAGCGTGATTATCGCTAGAAATATGTTGTAACTTGTTAAAAGTATTTGTTGACGTGAAAATTTGTTCACACTCGCGTATGGGATCTTTTTTCAGGAAGGAAAAATGGAGCCGTTAGTAAGGTCACAGTGTCTCGCAGGTTGACAGGTATGGAAATTGGACTTTTTGTTTAGTTTCCCATGTTGTGTATTACTCACTAGTTTGCCATTTATCTGGATTTGTGTGTCGTTTTTTTTTTTTTTTTTTTTTTTTGGTCATGCGTTGAGCATGTAACAAACAACTCATAAATCGCAAGATGTCCACATATTACCAGCTGTTTTGGAGATTTTTGTGATATCTTCGAAAGAAATTCGGGCGTGGAAAATCCTACTGGACCCACCGCACCCTGCCCACCACCTTTTCCAGCGACTCCCCTCAAGCAGGCGCTACCGATCCATGCGCACCAAATCCAGCAGACATTTAAACAGCTTTTTTTTCCAAACCCAAGAGCGTCGAAAATCTCCAAATCTCTCCTGCCCAAAAAATTCAATCTCATTCATCTCAAATCTGAGTGCTTTTGTTTCTATCTTTTGCCTTTTGTGAAACCTCATACTGTAACACAGGGGTGTCAGTCATTTTTTGCCACGGGCCACATTGCAGTTATGGTTTCCTCTCGAGGGCCGATATGAATTTGGGGAAGCCATTAGAATGTTTAATCCCCGCCACATATTACATATAGAGCGCACCAAAAATTAATGACTACTTTTCAAATCTGATGTCAAGAATAATGACTGTTATTGTGATTTACATCCAAAAATTTGAAATTTTGGTTAGGATTTTAGCAAGCATCATGGAATGAAAAAGTTAAATTACTTTCGCGGGCCGAAATAATTAGGTGGCGGGCCAGATTTGGCCCCTGGGCCGTGACTTCGAAACATGTGCAGTAACAGAACTAAACTTAACATTTGTCGGTAAAATGCTAATTTTTTTGCAGCCAGAAAAGACACCCAAATGAACATAGGCCCAACTTTCTTTCATATTACAGGTAATTTGTGGTTGATTTCTTTAGTTTAGACTAAAACCAAAACATGTATATGAATCTGATCTTATTTATTGTCCATCCATTCAGTTTCCGTACGGCTTATTCCTCAGGGTCGCGGTGGGTGCTGGAGCCTATCTCAGCTGTCTTCGGGCACGAGATGGGGGACACCCTGAATTGGTTGCCAGCCAATCACAGGGCACACAAAGATATACAACAGCCACACTCACACCTAGCGTCAATTTGGAGTGTTAGCTAAATTTATTGCTAGCAAAGACGACCTTGAAAAAAATGCATATTGAGTTGCAATCGCTATCTTGAAAAATCCTATTTGGATTACAGTGATAGCTCGGTTTACGAACCCCTTGGTTTACGAACTTTTCGGTTTACGAACGTTAAATTTACCTTGGCATACGAACTTTACCTTGGCATATGAACTTTTTTTCGTACACGGAGCTGCCTCAATGAGAGATGTCTTTCGCGAACGAGCCCATTCTTCTCACAACAAAATGGCAGCCGACTGTTTTTGTCCTCTATTCCCCGCCCCCAGTCTTTGGTTAAAGCTTCGTGATTGGTCAAAAACGCAGCAGTTAGGGAAGGTGGTTTAAACATTAAAGAGACAGGCAGACGACTGTGAGAGAGTTTCAACTTTGATAGTTCAAAGGCAGAGTGTAGACTGCAAGGTTAAAATATCCCATCAATCAGGCTCCACAAACAACCCGCACAAGCCATCTGTACACTTGATGCAAAAAGCTATCAACCCAGCTAAACAGAAGACAATTGACGAGGAACTAGATACAATTAGCACGGAGAAAGCACCAACAAGGGGTCATTCCTCAACATGGTGAAAGAAGAAGGCTACGTTCCTTATCAAGTGTTTAATGCTGAGGAAACCGGACACTCCATTCCATCAAGCCATTAACGACCATCACAAATGTAAATAAAATGACTTTTATTGTACAGTACAGTTTGTTTATTTATTTAATCATAATACTATATCACATTATACATAAAATAAGGTATATTTGTGTAGTTTTAAGGCTTAGAAAATTAAAAAGTAGAAAATTATGTTTTATGGGGACCTGGGAACGGATTATTCTCATTTTAATGGTTTCCTCTGGGAAATTAATTTTTGGGATACACACTTTTCACCTTACACTGTCTGGGAACAAATTAATTTCGTAAGCTGAGGTATCACTGTATTTTTAAATTGACTGAGCTTAAGTTAACGTTTTTAGCATTGATTTAAATGCATGCGTACACGGGCAGCAAACCGCATTGGACATTCTCATCCTTAATTTTCAGAACATTTCTCCTTGCTGTGTGTTTCCGGCCCCCCTTCTGTTCGTCTACTCTGGTGATTTTTGTTGGCCTCATGGCCAACAACTGCCCTTATAAATCACATCCAGCCGTCAAAGCAGGGTGAAAAATGATTACTGAGTACAAACACGACTCAGGAATTATGCAGTAATTATTTGTCATTTATAATCATAATTTCAGGAGCGTCCTATACCCAAAATATTCACATATTATTTGTTTCTTAGTTTTTTTTTGTTCTTTTGACTTCAAGACGGCGCCGCGAGAGTGGCTGCCTTTCCAGCAGCTCATGTATTTTTTTCTACTTTCATTCCTTTCATCACTTTGCTGCTGTGAAATATAAATTTCTCCACTGTGAGACGAATAAAGGCATATCCAATCCAATCCAATCCAATATTAGCCCGACCTCTTGAGCTAAATGGTCACCGTTGTCCCCAAAACAGTTGTGACATCTGGATAGAGACAGATCACATGTAATGCAAGCACAATAAATATGTCAACAATGTGCCACAGAAAAAAACTGTTGGCTGGGGTCAATGTTTTTTTTTTGTTCTTTGTTTTTAGTAAGCCAAAAAATGTGCTGCTCTGCTTCAGCTGAGTAACGTAACCCAACCCGGCCGGCCTCGATTGCTCCCATGATGCAGGAGTGGTTCTGGCCTGCGCTCACTGCTGTGATTTTTGTTTCCCCCTGTCCCCACCCCGAATGTTTATCTGTTGTT
This sequence comes from Hippocampus bargibanti, assembly GCF_051943395.1. Lineage (NCBI taxonomy): Eukaryota > Metazoa > Chordata > Actinopteri > Syngnathiformes > Syngnathidae > Hippocampus > Hippocampus bargibanti. Next base: position 10,451,804 of record NC_142743.1, on the reverse strand, counting down.
TCACCAGGAAAGTCAATTAACGGCTAATGATATGACAGTCGGGCATGAAGCAAAATTACAAGAGGGAACTTGGGAAGTGTGACAAAAAAGTGAAAGTGAACTAACTATATGTTGCTAAATAAATTGCCGTTTGTCCATTAAAACACAAATCAAGTTAAACTATGCCATGTCAACCACGATCAAACCACCGTGTTCAGGTGAGCCAGCGAGTTGAGCTAGCGTAGCTCGCTAGCCAGCTGGTAGCTCGACATTCAGCTGGTAGCTCGATAGATAGCTGGTAGCTCGATAACTAGTTGGTAGCTCGCTAGCCAGCTGGTTGCTCGATAGATAGCTGGTAGCTCGCTAGCTAGCTGGTCGCTCGATAGCTAGCTGATAGCTCGCTAGCCAGCTGGTAGCTCAATAGCCAGCTGGTAGCTCGATAGATAGCAAGCGCGCTAGATAGCTTAGTGTCACTAAAACAATTGCATGGTCCCAGCAAGTTGAGAGCTCACCGCACTAAAACCCTTGAAAGATAACTCGGCTATCACCCCTTTTAAAGGAATGTACCAACTCTGGGAAGCTGAATTGAAGCACCTTTGCAATGTCTGCCCGAGGTGTTACAACGGTATGATTTGTGAGTGACTTAAGTTAATATGCTTTGTTTGACTTTTTAGGCTGATATTTCGCCACCATTTTGCGTACGTGCGTTTTGGGGTTAAGAGGGTCCTGCTTTCTGTCTCTGGCCACACGTCACTTTTACGATCGCCTTCATCTTTCAGCGTTTGTTTGGACGATGCGGTGACAGTGCGGCGTAAACACACGAGGGAGGCTCCGTTTATCTTATGGCAGACCGTCTTTAATAACATAAACGTTGAGTATCGCGCACACCGCGTCGACGTCGTGCAGGACGTCATTACACGTCGCTGTTTGTGTATTCCCTTTGGGGATGATCTCGGCTTTCTGGAACACCACTTTTATTCGTCGTTGGTTGGGGGGTTGGGACGAGGAGAGTGAGGAGAGAATGAAATGTGTTGCGTGCGGGACGCAGAAAGAAAAAGGGAGGAGGGAGTTGATTTTGCTCTTTTGTTGTAACAGCTGCAGACGTGCAGAGAGGAGGGAACTGCGCTACGAGAGTTGCTTATCATGGAGAAAACACACTGCTGTTTATACAACATTGCCTTAGGCTTAGGCTTTCCAACACGAAAGTGGTGTTCAGTGTGCATGAATCCATTACAGTGGTTGTTAAGTAAAGTCGATTTTGTGTCGGTGGGGTATATTTATTTCATTTTAACTCATTCACTGCCAGACGTGCAAAAATGTGTCTACTCCAGTGCCAGGATTTTTTGTCATTGTCACTTGAATTCCAGGACCCACAGAATATTTAATTTTAGGACTACATAAGCATTCAATACAGCGTGAGAAACCTTTGACTCCCTTCTTTCATCAGAAAAAAAGATCATGTCTAAATGATATAGGTCTGGAGTTATATGACCTTGAAATGAGGGTGGCTTTTCAAAATACAATATTGGTACAAATACACATTGGTTTGTATAAGCTGAAGCTTGGACAAAGTGCTAACATGGAAACAGGGTAATGCTGCCCCCTTGTGGAAGAGAACAAGCATTGTCATAGGTCTGGCCAGCGGTTCATCGGCACCCAAGCATGAAAAAAACAACATGGCAAAATGGCACTCTACATCATGTTTTCAATTGAGGGTGAGTGAATTAAGAATCACAATAATAATACTCATCAATACTAATAATAATAATAATAATAATAATAATAATAATAATAATTATAATAATAATTATAATAATAATAATAATATGAAGAAGAATAACCTTTACAATCTAATTTAAACCACATGAATTTCAAAACTAAGGGTCACAATGAAAAGGAAAAACTACCTCAAATCTAAAATCCCAAATTTACAACGCCGTTTAGGAGAGATGAGAACTACCGTCGATTCCCCACCCTGACTGTTGCCATCACGAATAGAAAGGAATGCACAGTGCAATTTTAGCGCTCCTACGTGTCCGTGTGAAGAGGCTCGCCACCTGGGCAGATGCAATCATCTCATCAAAGTTAATGGCGAGCGAGCCTGTTTACATTAGACGTTTTGAAGCCATTGGCGTTTGTTTGACCGTTAAGAAAGTGTTTGTCCTCGGCTAATCCCAGCTGCACCGCTTTGGTGTTTACCAAGCGCGGCTTGTTTGCTCATCCCGATAATCGGGGGTCTCGCCGGGATAACAGTACACACCCAGGTGGGAGCCGTGACGCCACTGGCTCGTTCATCTGTCCTTTTTAGTGTTTGCTGATGACACTTTACGATTGCCCCCGGTGTTGGAAAGAGGAAGTGGGGTACAAACACCGGGCTTCCCACGCAGGTTAGGATTCCAAATCAAAGCTGCAAGTGTTAAGACTGGATTTGGACAGAGGCGCTGCAATTGTGCTGATTTGACTGACGTGACCGAAGTGGAACAATCCCAGAGGGAATATGAGACTTCTACCACTGTTGGGGGGCAGAATCGTTTTCATTTGACCAATCTGATGAATGAAAAAAAAAAAAATATCCAGTTTTAAATACAGACACTCCCCTACTTATGAACATTCGAGTTACGAACGACGGTGCATACGAAAATTTTTGTCATGACACATCTGGTATTTTCTCCAGTTGTCCATGTACATATCTTTATAGAGCATATATTTTATTAAATGTTTATTTTTCAGTAAAAAACAATACAGGTTACTTATACAAGCCGTAAACATAAACCTTAAACATACTGATATTAGCCTTCAACATACATTCGTAAATTGGGGTGCATCTGTACAAACAAAAATATGTCCGAAACAAATGCTGATAAAATATTTCAGTTTTGAGCAGTTTTTCATGAAAAATCTGTGGTATCTTTGTGACTGCTTTATTCCCTGTATATTGATAGCTGTCCATGTAAAGCACTTTGTTACAGCTTCAGCTGTTGTTAAAGTGCTCTATAAATCAATATGTATTGTATTGTATTGTATTGTATTGTATTGTATTGTATTGTATTGTATTGTATTGTATTGTAAAGATCCACTTTGTTCAGCAACCGCAAACTATAAAATAACCTCGCTTGGCCAGATGAGAGTCAAACGAAGCCAGAGAGGAAATGCTCAGCACAGGTCATCTTAGTTGATTCCTCCTGATCGTCGGGATTTGCTTAAATCCTTGAATGCAGTCCTCCTTAAGTGATCTGCTTCCACACTCCCAACAGACACATTGTGGACGACCACTCAGCTCTGCCATCTGGGAAAAATCCAAACGAATCATCAAAAACAGCAATTTTTTAAAGTCATTCACTGCCATTCACGAATGTATTCGGGAATTGAAAATATGACGTAGAGCGCCATTCCTGAATTTGTTCGGGTTTTGGTTTTTCATGCTTGGATGCGGATAAAGCGCTGGCCATGGCCTCTAGCAATGTGTTTTTTTCTTTCACAAGCGGGCAGCATTTCCCTTTTTTCCATGTAAGTGCCTTGTTCCAGCTTCAGCTGTTGTTAAAGCGCTATATAAAACAATATGTATGTACAGTGGGACCTTGGCTTACGAACTTAATTGGTTCCCAGTCAGAGTGTGTAAGGTGAAAAGTGTGTATCCCAAAAATGTATTTCCCGTAGGAAACCATTAAAATGAGAATAATCCGTTCCCAGGTCCCCATAAAACATCTTTTTCTACTTTCTAATTTTCTAAGCCTTAAAACTACACAAAATATACCATTTTTTATGTATAATAAATGTGCTATAGTACTATGATTAAAAAAAATAATTGTACTATACAATAAATTCATTTTATTTACCTTTATGATGGTCGTTAATGGCTTGATGGAATGGAGTGGCCGGTTTCCTCAGCATTAAACACTTGATGAGGAACATAGGCTTCTTTCACCATCTTGGGGAATGATCCCTTGTAGGTGCTTTCTCTGTGATAATTGTATCTTGTTCTTCATCAATTGTGATCTGTTTAGCTGGGTTGATAGCTTTTTGCATCAAGTGTACTGATGACTTGTGCGGGTTATTATATTTTAACTGTTTTCTATCCATTTTCTCACTATTCTCACACTCTCATACTTTTGTTTTGTTTTTTGGTTTCAAGCTCTGTCATCTCCCTTGTGTGTGTGTGTGTGTGTGTGTGTGTTTTCGCACTCTCTCTGTCTGCCTATCTCTTTAATGTTTAACGCCCCCCCACACGTGCCTTTAACCGAAGATGCCACTTTGTTTTGGGGATAACGGCCTCACTCTCTCTCTGTCTGTAACCCCATGCCCCACTGCTGTGTTCTTGACCAATCACGTGGCTTTAACCGAAGACTGGGGGCGGGGAATAGAGGACAAAAACAGTGGCCACCATTTTCTTGTTAGGAGAACGGGCTCGTTCACGAACGACACATCACTCAGTGTGACAGCTCCGTGTGTATCCCGAAAGATAGATCGTCTACCATGGTAAAATTTTCATCAACGTTCGTAAGCCGAAAAGTTCGTAAGCCAAGGGGTTCGTAAACTGAGGTTTCACTGTATTGCATTGTAATTTGGACAGCCGCCCTCATTTCAATATCAGATAACTCCGGACCCTAAGTAACTTAGGAATTAACATTTTTTTCTGATAAACGAAGAGAGTCTAAGGTTTCTCACGTTGTATTAAATGTTGATGTATTCCTAAAACTCAATATTCTGTGGGTCCTTGAAATTCAAGTGACAATGACAAACACCCTGGCACTGGAGTGGACACATTTTTGTACGTCTGGCAGTGAATGAGTTAATGAGTTTATTTCATGATAAATCATAAAAATCAGGGCCATCCAAACCTTTCCCTCTGAGTGCCACAAATCAATACCTAGTTTTTTTATTAACTCATTCATTGCCAGACGTGCAAAAGTGTGTCCCCTCCAGTGCCTGGGATTTTGTCATTGTTACTCGAATTCCAGGACCCACAGAAAATTGAGTGTTACATCAACATTCAATGCAGCGTACGAAACCTGAGACTCTCTTCTTTCATCAGAAAAAAAGTTAGTTCCTAAATTATATAGGTCTGAAGTTATATGAACTTGAAATGGGGGTGGCTGTCCAAAATACAATGCAATACATACAGTACATATGGGTTTATATCGTGCTTTAATCAGAATCAGAATCATCTTTATTGCCAAGTATGTAGAACACACAAGGAATTTGTTTCCGGTCGAACACGCTGCACTAGTATCATCATCAAAAAATTGCAAAGAGGCACAACAGTGGAAGCTGGAACAAAGCGCTAACATGCAAAAAAAAGGGGAAATTTTGCCCCCTTGTGGAAGAGAAAAAAACATTTCCAGAGGTCGGGCCAGTGCTATATTCTCACCCAAGCAAGAAAAAAACAAAACTTGAAGAAATTCAGGAATGGCGCTCCACGTCATGCATTCCGGAATAAATTCAGGACTGGCAATGAATGAGTTAAAATTCAGAATGGCAAATGCATTCTAATTTGGTGTTCAGTCATTTTGTCCACATACTACGTGATTCTGGCTTCTATTCAGAACTTTACTGTGAAGTTTGAGAGAGAAAAAATCTCTTGGCTACGAAAGGTTTGACATTCCACATCCAGATTTACATTTTAGACTGACTGGGTGTTGCTTAACTTAGCCTCAAATTTTATCTGTTTTACCACCGGTTTGGGATTTTGACCCACCTGCGAAATGACGACCTAGAGAGGGGGATGGGGGGGGGGGGTTATTTGATTTTTTTTTTTTCATAAAGCATTAAAGTGGACTCAGAAGGCGAATGAGGTAGTCACGTTGGAGGGGAAAATCCCAAAAAGGTGGAGACATAGTAGACAGAAAGTAACCAGCTGAAAAAGTGAGCTTGTTATTGTTGGAAAAGGAGCTGGAAGAGAAACCTGCGGGGGTTGACACCGGAATCTCCGTTGCCAACGGAATCGATTCACCCCTGCGCTTATCCAACACCATTTATTTAATGATGTGAAAGAGGAGATGCGTCTTCGCATCTGGAAAGGAGGGCGATGCTTGAGCACGTCAAGTTTGGATCAGCGCTAAGCCGCTAAAAGTACCTGTTCATATGAGGCTAAGGGTGGGTGGTCGATACGCGGCGTTCTCACCGGTTTTGTCTTTCCGGAGTTGGCGTTCTGCCCCCTCAAAAATCAACCGGCAATCTTGCGGAAAGCAGTTTGTTGAGAAACAATAGGAGAAGTGTGTGAGCATTTCTGGTTGGTTGTAATTCAAACATGTTCTAATTCATTCACTTGGGGTTTGGGCTGGTGAGCAGAGAGGAGATGGGTGAGCAGTTACGTACAAAGTAGGGGGGAGAAGTGTACGTCCTGAATACTTTTGGCTTCTATGAACAGGCAAGGAAGGACATTTTTTGTGTTGAATGAAGACAATTTTCATTTTTCACAA